>NC_138899.1:17645077-17910354 GCF_965194825.1 Balaenoptera physalus
AAACAAGTGGGTCAGCAAAGAAATCAAAAAGGAAATGAAGAAAAATATCTTGAGACAAATGAAACTGGAAACACAACTTTCCAAAATCTATGGGACACAAAAAAGCAGCTCTAAGAGGAAAGTTTACGGTAATACAGGTCTACATCAAGAAACAAGAAAATAATTAAATAAACAACCTAAATTTCCGCCTAAAGGAACTAGAAAAGAACCAGAGAGAAAATAAATAAAATAGAGATTAAGAAAACAATATAAAAGATCAGTAAAACCAAAAGCTGGTTTTTTGAAAAGATTAAAAAAATTGACAAACCTTTAGCCAGACTCATCAAGAAAAAGAGAAATTAGAATAAAATAAAATAAAATAAAATTAGAATAACTAATATCAAAAATAAGAGAATTTACAACCAATATTACAGAAATAAAAAGAATTATAAGAGAATACCAAAAACAGTTGTACAATTTGCCAACAAATTGGACAACATTAGAACAAATGGGCAAATTCCTAGAAACATACAAAGAAATAGAAAATCTGAACAGACCAAATACTAGTAATAAAATCTGAACAGACCAAATTGAATCAGAAATAAAATATCTTTCAACAAAATTTGAGGACCAGACAATTTCACAGGAAAATTCTACCAAACATTTAAAGAAGAGTTAACTCCTATCCTTCTCAAACTACTCCAAAAAATTGAAAAGGAGAGAACATTTCCAAACTCATTCTGAGTCCAGCATTACCCTGATAAACAAAACCCAACAGAGATACCATATAAACACACAAACAAAATTACTACAGGCCAATATCCCTGATGAACATAGATGCAAAAACCCTCAACAAAATATTGCAAACAGAATTCAACAATACATAAAAATACACATACATAATGATGAAGTAGGATTTATTCCAGGGATACAAGGATGGCTCAATATCTGCAAATCAGTCAACATGATATCTGCATTAACAAAGTGAAGCATAAAAAAAAAAACACGATTATCTCAACAGCTTTCAATATGTTGATTTTTCCAAGTTACAAATTCAAGACACTACTAAATATCTATATTCAAACATTTTCCTAGAAATATTCTTACAGGTGGAAGACTTATTTGAAAAAAGTTTCCTGATGTTATCTGCATTGTAATATTCTGTACTGTTGACTACGACACAAGAATGATTAAGTGCCAGGTAAATATATTATTAAAAATTATATTTTAAATGAATACTTTAAGAAAAAAAATCTCCAAATTTGTAATTCAACCTTCAAAAATGCTGAACAATATACACTTAAAAGGCAGACTTAAAAATCAAATAAATAAAAATATAGTTTTAAATAAAAAGAAGCTTTTGTTGTTTTTTTCATTAATGACAGCTATGCTCTTTCAAATTATAAAATAAAACTGCCCCTTTTCTTTATAATTGTTATTTGATGACTCATGTAAGTCTTATATATAACTATCTCTTGGGAAAAAATACCCAAGAAGCCAAAATGTCAACTTTACATTTCTCTCCACATCCTACAAACTTTATAAGATAAAAGAATGCAAACAAAAACTTCATGCTAATACTGAATGAAAGGTAAGGAATTCAAAGTTTATCCCATATTTAAATGATTTTAGTTTTCAGAGTTCATCTTCATAGTACTAGTGTGTTGTCTTAATGATTTCTCTTTTTGTTCTCTTTCAGTAATATGTCATACCAACATCTTTGAAATAAAAGATAGAATAAGACAAAATAAAAGATTTCCTGTGTAAAGAAAATGCATCATTGAGGAATGCAAATTTTTAAATCTCAAAGATATTTAAACATAATTTTAGAGGTTAGATAGTAGGTTCTTTAAACATAGATACTGAAGATACTTAAGGGGAAGAATTGTTGAGATCTTTTACTAGGCGACATAGTTACTTATATACCATTGGCAAAATAGAAAGGCTCATCCATCTAGCAGTACAGTCTTCCAACAGCTACTAATCAGGGCCATATTGGAGACAAGAAAATATTGCTACCCTGAAAATGCAAATCTGTTAGATCAGATCTGACCATCACCAGGTGACAGCTACTCCACTTAATTTGCCCTCATATAGTGAGAGATCATAGAATCACCCAAGGTTTGGACCTTTTTCTTGGATCTAGCTAATAATATGGCACTTCCACTTACAGGCCTTCCAGTTTAAGACAAACACTGTCCTTTTTTTTTCTTTTTTCTTTTTTCCTGGCTGTTATTTCTTTGTCCTAACTTGACAGGGAAAGCTGAAGTTGAACTAAAATGAACAAAATTAAATTGAACTAAAAAGTCAATTTAAAACGACAGTTGATCTTTTCTGAAAGGCTTGGAGCTCTGGTAATCCACATGATTCAGAGGACAGCAGAGTGGAATCTGGAAGCTTTTGTATCCAGAGGCAGGCTGCATCTCACATATAGGTTATCAGCTGTCTAGTTTAGTCTTTAACTTA
This sequence comes from Balaenoptera physalus, assembly GCF_965194825.1. Classification (NCBI taxonomy): domain Eukaryota; kingdom Metazoa; phylum Chordata; class Mammalia; order Artiodactyla; family Balaenopteridae; genus Balaenoptera; species Balaenoptera physalus. Next base: position 17,647,523 of record NC_138899.1, read on the forward strand.
ACACAAGGGACGAAACGCTTTGTCTACTCTCTAAATCTCTTTCTGTATGTCAGAACCTTTAAAATCAAAATTTATTTTCCTTTGTTGTTAGCCCCAATTCTTGTTGCTTCTTTTAAGACCACTTAGTTTATTCAAAGGAAGGGAAAAACAGAAAACATTTGTGTAATATCTCCATACATTGTTACTACTATTCTATTTACTAGATCTCTTTCTCAAGTCTATTTCTTGCAACTTTAATCATTTGCTTTGCTTTTACTCACTTCACTTGAGAACCCTGTGAAATCTGAATTTTCATATCATTTGCAGTTTGGGTCATTTTCACGTCAACTTTAAAAATCACATATTTTAAAAATCTAAAAACCTTTTATCTCTCCACTTCAATGTCTGGATAGTGATGCACATTTAAGTAATGCAACAACTGACGGTGGAATATCACTTGCTAGCATGTGTTGGGTTACAATGAGTTGTTAATATTTCTCAGTGGTGTATTTTCAATTAAACGTTCACCTCTTTGATAGAATGATCAACATTGTAGGGTTCCAGATATAAGATGTTTTCATACAACACAAACCACATATTTAACTGTGGGAAAAAATAACCTTATATTCGTTACCTTCTCCATCAAAAATTCTGTTACTCATTATAGAAGGAAATTTCACTATTCAGGCTAGGGTTTGTGTGGTTGTGTGTATGTTTCAGTTACATTATCTCATCTCATTTTGGGTACAGAGGAGACTCTGATGTTCCCAACAGAACCTAAAGCAGTGTTCCTAAGGGGACATGGCCAAGGACACAAGACTCATTCCTGCTTTTGTACCGATGATTTCCCCAGTTGTGCCTGATTCTTCTCACCTCCTGAGCAAAGATTATTGTGATGCTTAAGTGTTAAACAGACCTCCCCTCATAACCACACCTAACGTAGGGCTGACCTGTTCTCCATTCAAGTTCTTTAGAATGGTTCGGTACTAGTGAAAACCTAAAATAGTCCATCACAAGAACACACCTATAAACTGTCTATTGCAATGGCCTCCTACTGAGTTGCCTCACAGCTCTTTTGGTGCATTGTCTCCCTTGATGCTACGAATTAATAAACCTAACTTTGACAATGGGAGCTTTTCTGGTGGTCTTTATCCAATGGGTTTTATCATAGTAAGAAGAGCTTCCAAAAAATCAATTATACCTAAGACATTTTCTAAATAAATTACGATTATTTTAAAATATGCTCTTCCCTGAAACATAATATCTGAGAAGCAAAATGGAATTTGGGAGCATTATGTTCACATCCCTTGATTTTACATGGTAGGCAAATGATATCCAAGACTCATTCAAAGCTCCTGGACATTAGTGACAGACCTACAATTAGAATTCGTGTTACTTTATATATTGTCTGATATACTTCCTCTATAAAGCCACTTATCACTTTACTGTAAAGTTTTATATGTTTTTGTCCTATCAAAACTACAATAGAATAAACCCTTGCTGTGTATGAAGCATATAATTGAACACTATTTTTAAAAATTGCTTCTCCAGATATTTAGACTAATATTTGCAAATACACTTTCTAAAGATACTTCTCTTTCAAAATGTTTCTTTTGAAAGTTTCAACTTCACCCATGTATGCAAAAAGATTTTCAAAACATTTAAAAATATGGCACAGCGACTCTTAACGCACAATTTGCTGAGACTATTCTGTTATTCTTGTCTGAAGTACTATTGCCTGGCACTGATCCTAGTACTGTAGCATGCTAACTGAAACTAATGTGACCTTGGGCAAGGATCTCAATGCATGTATGCCAAACAGGGAAAACAATATTCCCTATCATATAGAGGTTTGTTAAGATTAAATAATTTAACACGTAAATACCCAGAACAGACCTGGGCTCTGTAATTGACTATTCACTACTGTGTTTTTAAAACATCAGTTAGCTATTGAGAATTATTATTATTTTGAATGTTTAAAACCTGTTTTCATATTTTATATTTGTATTTTATAAGCAGCAAAGTTGACCTTTTTAAAATTAACAAACATTCCTTTTAGAGCAGTTTTAGTTTCACAGCAAAACTGAGCAGAAAGTAGAAAGATTTGCCCCTACACCTACACAAAATTTCCCCACTATCAACATCCTTCACCAGAGGGGTACACTTGTTACAACTGATAAACCTATACTGACACGTCATTATCTCCCCAAGTCCATAGTTTACCTTAGGGGTTTCCCTTGGTATTGTACATTCTATGAGTTCGGACAAATGTATAATGACATGTTTCCATCATTATACATTTGACCCTTGAACAACATAGGTTTGAACTCAGTGGATCCACTTATACGTGGATATTTTTCAATACATACTACAACACTACATGATACGAGTGAGGTTGGCTGAATCCAAGGATGCAGAACCAGGGATAGGAAGGGCTGACTATAAAGTTACATGTGGATTTTCGACTACACAGGGACAGGGGAGGGGGGCCAGTGCCCCAACCCTGCATTGTTCAAGGGTCAAGTTAGTATCATAGACAGTATTTTCACTGCCTTAAAAATCCTCTGTGCTTTCTCTATTCATCCCTCCCTCCCCCTGGCAACCACTGATCTTTTTACTGTGACTATAATTTTGCTTTTTCCAGATGTCATAGTTAGAATCATACAGTTTACAGCCTTTTTACACTGGCTTCTTTCACTTAGTGAAATAGTGCATTTAAGGGTTTTTTTTTTTAATGTCTTTTAATGGCTTGATAGCTTATTTCTTTTTGGCACATAATATCTCATTTTCTGGATGTACCACAGTTTATCCATTCACCTACTGAAGACCATCTTGGTTGCTTCCAAGTTTTGGCAATTATGAATAAAGCTGTTAAAAACATTCACGTACAGATTTTTGTACCAAGGAACATGATTGCTAGATCATACAATCTTCATCTTTGAAATAGGAAGATTGTTACTATTCTTGCCATTGTTCACTGATCTTGAACACGTTTTGCTGAACCTACATATAGGACCATTGTGCAATGATGACAAGTTATCTTCAAAGACAACAAGACATCCTGAAATACAATAAACCCTAAGAACTATATAATAGTCTTGATAATCTACATATTGGAAAAATGAAATATTAGGTAGAAATTCTTGTTAATTTTTATCATTTTATGTTATAACTTTTCCATCTCTTTCTAATACTTTTGCTCTTATTAGTCCCATTTTACTCTAGTGTGGTTTTATTATATTCCCCCTGATGACTTCAAAATACTTTCTTTTACACATGCATATATTCATACACTAACTTAACAAAGATTTTCTGAGCATCTTTGCTCATGCATGCAGTATATTCAGTTTCAAGGATATAAAGATGAACAGGATGTGGATACCATTTTTAGAAATTCATGGTCTAAGAAGAAATAGAACCCTAAGTAAACTCTACTGTAATAATATAGATATGCACAATGTATTAAGTCAGCAGATGAGCGTGTGGCCAAGTTCACTTGAAGAGGTAAAGAAATCACCACAGAAGAAAAAATATTTGATTTTCACTTATGTCATCAACATATCATGTCTGGATTACTATAATAACAGCTTTCTCTAGATGCATTCTCAACGTTGCAATTAGAGAGGTCTCGCTAGATTGCAAATGGATCAATGAACAGATTTTTGGCATGGTGTGCTAGGGATAAGTGATTCATTATTTGGTTTATGCCAATCCCGAGCCTACATTATATATTACAGCATTCTGGAATTCCATGTAGCTCCCTAATGATGCTCAACTTTGTCTAGTTACCAGGTTTCTGCTCCTTCTTTGTCCTCCTATAGAGATTATGCTCCTGGCTCTTCATAACCCTATTAATAACTGTTTCTTCAGATGGCAGATTATAGTTCAATTCCTTTGAGAAAACATTCCATTATCCCTAAGGCTGTGTAAGACATCTTTCCTTTATGCTCCCATAAGATCTGTTTTTCCACAAATAAAATTCTCTATACTGTACTGTAATTTCCTGATTATTCATCTGTATCTCCCTGAGGCAAAAGTTTGCATGCTGACAAGCACAGTAGAAGTATCAAGTAAGTATCTGTTGAATGAACCAATGAGTGGATGGATGGATTGAGAGGTAAGGGGTTGACATCAAAGAAAAGATAAATACAGGTTGGGGGTAAAGCCATTAGTGATGAAAATTGAATTTGGAGCTCAAAATTTGTAAGAAATTAGTGCCATACTATTCCCATATGAGCTCCATAATGTAATATAGATTTCAGAAAAAAAAAAAAAAACCCACAAGATTCCATCGAATATACTTATAAAGGTAAGGACTATTAATAATTACTCTGCAAAATGTCATGATACAAAATTCCTATTATTTAGCAAAGTTATAACCAGAGAAGTGGAATTAATTCTATATATTACTTAATAGGTAAACATAATTATTTATATTCTAAAAAAATTTAGCATGAAACTTTAGAGTTACAAGGAAATTAAAGGAAGTAAACCATAATCAATCTAAAACTACCTCCAAGCAATAGTATGTTAATGTATCTCTTCCAAAATTGAGATATTACATGTTAATCTAGAAAATTACACTCTTAAGTTTAGGGCTTTATACTTGAGTTTAACAATTAGCACTCAAATAATTACTTTTGACATTAATTTTCACTCAAAATAGCACATTATACTAATGCAATAATTCCACAGTCAGGTCTCTACTCTGTGAAAATATGAAAGAGTTATTTATATAATTCACAAATATTGGTAGTTGTTGAAGAAAACTGGGCTTATTAAATGTATTCTATATTTAACACAGCTATAGTCTTGAGTGTGAACAGATTTATATTCATTTTGGTTTTTAGTTAATAGTCTTGACTAAAATTAATGTCAATATTTTCAATTCATTATAAAATCTGGTTTTTAATGTTAATTAAGATGTGTCTTAGAGACATGTAGATTATACTCATATCCAATCATGCAATTCAGAGCACATTCATTAAATGTCTCATGTTTAGAGGCATTGTGGTAAGGACCGTGAGGCAGTTGTTCTCAAGCTTTATTGGGAATAATTATTATTTATTATGCTTTTTAACTATAAATTTGTGGATTCTACCCATGGAAATGTTAATTCAGTATTTGGGGGTGGAATTCTACAAACTGCATTTTAAACAAGCACAGTGATAATTCTGACAGAAGTTGTATACGCTGTGATCAAAAATAGTTGTGTGATGTATGGAAAGATAAAAATGTACTGGCTGAATTGCCCTCAAGATCTTACAATCTGTGATGGTTAATACAACTCATACACAGAACTATACTCTTGAGTGGGCCATAGGAACTAATAACGGTTTTGGTGCTGGCTGCGAGAATGAAATCATACTTTAGAAATCTATGCCTGGTAAGTATACAGGATATTGAAGAAGTGCTTGACTGTATCTTAGGTAGTTCATTCAAATATTCCAAATCTAGGAGGACCTGAAATTACTAACAGTAAAAAAAAAGAGACTTAGAATTTGTTTTCCAAGCACCAACATTTGGTACCTTAGCATTGCCAGTCCCATTTGCTATTTGTTATGCATGTATGTTCGTAAGTTTTCGACTGTCCTGCCTCAACCTTTCCCAGTCGTGTACTCTTGGCTCCAGGGAAGACCCAAGCCCAATAGTCCCAGCAGTCAGCCCTCAGATATGTAGTTTTACATGGTGGTTCCATTGACACTCATGCAGAGCTTCAAATCAACTCAGGTGGATCAGGCACCATGCCAAATTAAAACAAAGACTCATTGGTTCCAGAGTCTTCCAGCTATTTCCTCTTGCTCTCTGTACTATATGCCCAAGCATAAATAGCTTATCTCTCCTAACTTTCTATATGATTATTTTACTCTGAGATTTGGGAGGAAATGGTAAAACAGGTGTTCACCTACATGGTAGAATATATATCTTGAGAGAATTGTAAGGATTTTATCCCCTTGAAAACAAGGAGGAAAGTCTTAATTGGTTTTCAGATAATATTTTGTTTTGATTCTAACTTTATGCAATTAAGACCAGCTGTATCAGATAGGATCCAATCAACAGAACAGGAAGTATGCTAGATATTTTAGAGATATATAATACCAAAAATTAGTATATAGATATTTAAAGGTTAGTGAAGCAAAAAGAGGGTGTTGAAGACCATAGATATTGGTAATCATGGGGAGTAGCTCCCATTCTTAGGGTTGAAGGACAGGAGATAGAATATCCAGAACCTGGGCAATGAAAGAGAATTTTACTTCTCAGGATAGACAATGGGAGTATAGATCTTCTTGGATGATGTTCAGAGCTCCATGGGCACCATATTGCTGGTGTCAGATTATCAATCAAAGCAAAATTAGCTGGCACAGGTCCCTTCAAGGAATATAACATAGTTGTTACTGTAAATGCTAAAAGTATCTGGAGGCAGGGGATTGACACTATGCTACTGATGTAATCTTGTTAAGAACTGGAAATAGGATGTATTTTCCCCTCTCCCTTCTTTTGATCGTCTTTTAGTATACCCCATTGGCAGAAAAATAACAGTATACTGGCTGGCAAGATAATCTGGGAAATATAATTTATAGATCTCAAGTAGTTTAGGAATTTAGTTCAGAGTTTGGGAAATGCAGTTTGCATAATCACAGAACAATTTTAAAAGGTTACCTAGAGCCAAAACACAACAGATAAATAATCAGCACAATAGCCATAACAATCTCTTAAGTTTTTAAAGTATATGTCTTAAGAAAGAAGAATTAAGTACCTCCACTCATTTCACTAAGATATGAGAGACAATAAAATTGTTTAATTTGGTCAAAAATATCTGGGTGTCCTGAGAAGAATTGAAATGGGCTGTCTGAGATGACAAATAACTAAAAGCTACTGTTCAACTACTCATAAGCTCTCAACACTGAAATGGTCTCTTCTCCTTAGAAAACCAAAGAGAAACAAGACCATCACTGTTTTCTTAAACATTTTAAATGATCTGGAAGGTCTGGGGAAGCTGGCAGTGTGGTTGTAGCATAACTTGGAAACTTCCAAATTCTTACATAAAACAGGCAGAACAATTAGATAGTAAAATCAAAATCACATAAATGCCACTTCCAACCCATCTCAAGAGTTATCCTCAAGAACCTCAACATACAAATGAGTGAGGACAAATTACTAATAGCCACAAAACCTACATGCTATCAGCATGTGTGCAGGAGAAAGCAGTGGGAAGAAACAGAGCAAGTTACGCACCTGAAAACAAAAGAATGCAAATAGCCAACAGGTATTCACTAGAAATCAGTCTGAAAACAGCAGAGAATGGGAGATGCTTTGCGCACTCTTAATAGTGGGTGAGTGTAAGGACACTGACATAAAACTACAGGGTCTGGAGTCTCTGAAACCTTTTTAACTCCCAAAACTAATCTGGCAAGTCTTCCTTAACATTTAGGGCCCACACAGAAGAGAAACTGCTAGAAGAATCCAGAATTAACAGGATAAGGACAATGGAGAATTAAGGAAGAAAAGAGACGGGTAAATACAGGGGAGGGAAGAGAGCCAGAATATCTCAGAAAACAAACCACCACATACATTATTTAACACTACATGAAAATAATAGGACTAGAAATTCAGTAAATTTAGAAAATACGTCTGAACCAAGCCTCCTTCTAAAATTTTAGGGAATTTAAATTTATGTAAAAATAAGCAGCAGAAAAGGATCAAGACCAAATGCCATACAAAGTTAAACAGTATTCTACTATCATGTCTACAAATAGTGAAAGCACACCAGAAAACCAGACCCAAAATTTCACATATCATTTAAAATGAGCTAAAAGTTATCAAGAAAAGGATACAAGACACCAAATAAGTCAGAACATTAAAAATTCAGAAATGAAGTTAGAGACTTCAAAAAAAATGAAGAAACATTCATTTAAAAATAAATAAAATCTAGAGGTAGCGTAAGAGTAAAGAAACATCACTATTCATACCTTAAGAGAAATAGAAAGTGAAAAGGAGGTGGATTTTAAAAATCAAAAATAAATTTAAGAATAGATAAAAGGTATTGGAGAATATACTGAAAATAAGCAAATACAATTCAACAAATGTACAATAGGTACTCCTGAAGAGGAAAATCAAAACAAGGGAAGAGAACAATTACTTAAAACTATAATTCAGCAAAAGTACGCTAAAAAAAGATTTGGTATTACTTATTTTAAAAGTATACCATGTTACTGAGAGTGTCCACTTAAAACTACCCAGAAAGCTATATTCTAGTAAAATTACTGCAGTTAAAAAAAAAAGAAAACAAATCTCTGGGCACTGAAAGGGTAAAAAAAAAAAGAAAGAAAGAAAAAAGAATATGTTGCTTGTAAAGGGAAGAAAATTAGAACATAGTCAGACCTTTTGCCAGTAATGCTTTCTGCCAGAATAGACATCAGTGTATAGTGAAGAAATGCAAAGAAAGAAAATGTGAGCCTGCATTCTTCTAGCTAGCAAAATCGACTTTCATGTAAAAGGGGTACAAACTCATCACCAAGTAAAAACTTGTAAAATGTTGTCCTCATCAGTCCTTCTTAAGAAAGGCACTAGAGAAACTTTGACATAAGAACTAGTAGTAAGCATTAAATATATAGTTAGCAGATATAGTAGGTGACCTAAATATATCTGTATCTGTATTATATTGATATAGTTTCTTGCCAAGGAAATATAGGTATATAAATATATATATATGTATCTATCTATATAGATAGATACATATATCTGTATATATACACATATATATCTCCATAGGGCTGTTTGATATACATTAATATCTATATCTATTATCACCATAAAATGGGGATAGAATATGATAAAATAGGCAAAAATGTAACTGATTTTAGTAATCATAATTGGTAGGGTTCTTTTTAGTATTATTATAATATCGTACATCTAATGTGGACTAAAGCAAATGAGTAATTATGAGATATTTATTTCTATTATGACCTGTATCTTTGAGGATCATGCCTTGTGCCCAGACTGTGGTCATGAAAAACCGTTTTTTAATAAAACAAATAAAGGGGTCATGTAAAAATGACTGACTCCGTATCTAAGACAGATAATGTACAAGCTCAGCTTGGAATTCCTTGTTATACTGTGAGCAATGAAACTAGCCAAGACTTTGAGGATTCTGTCAAAAGGACTCAAGAGCCAAATGCAAGAAGTGTCAATTGGCAAAATGTGGGACAATCTGGACTGCAATAAGAATTACAAATGTTTTTAAAACTTAGTTCATAATGATACTTTAAAAAATTAAAAGAATTGGTCACCTTCTGAGAAAGACAAGGAGGGTACCAATTCATTTTCTTGAAACTGGTTAAAAAAAAGAAAAATTCAAGAATCTATCCTGTCTTTCTTGAAGGTCATAACCAAAATAGGTAAGTGGATCACTGAAGTTGACCTTTGTCCAGAGAACATTTGTCAAAGAAGATAAATAACCCTGTAGAAGAGAAAAAGGCTATGGGTATGAAAGAAATTTCAGGTGAGGAAGTATATGAGGAATCTCATATACTTATGAAAAAAGTACAATTAAGAGAATAGGAACTAATATAGAATAAAATATTGTCCACTTCCATCCTCTGGACAGATATACGAAAGTAGTGGGAGTGGAAAAAAAATGTTTTTGCAAAAATGGGGAGCAAGATGAACTTTTAGTTTTTGCTGGTGAGAATATAAATTGACACAATCACTTTGTTAACCAGTAACAAAGTTTGACATTTCCCAGTAAAGCTTAAGTAAAACTTATGCGTACTCTGCTTTGTTTCTCTGTCATGCTACTTCTAGGTATACACTGCAGAGCCTCTTACACATGAGCATTAAGACATATCTTCAGGATGGTTTAAGATGGTTTATAGCAACATTATTCACAATATTCAAAAACTGAAATCAACTTTAATATCCATCAACAATAAAATAAATAAGTGGGTGTGTATATTCATAATTAGAATACGATACTTTGGTGAAAATGAATTAATAAATATACACCCAACATAGGTGAACCTTAAAAATTTAACACTGAAGCAAAAGGAACACACTGTGTAACAACAAAGACTATATGATTCCATTTATAATAAAGTACAAACCCCAGAAAAATCCAGCAAGATATTGTTTATGATCACTGTAAACTCTCAGAGTGGGATGTTTTCAGAGAGGTATGGAAATATTCTGTTCTTGAACTGGGAGGAGGGGTAGATACAAATGTACTTTATTATTTTGCTTAAACTGTGTGTGTGTGCATGTTTCTGTCACTATATCTGTATCTCTGTCTCTACATTTATCTTTCTCTCTACATTATTGTTATGATTTCACCTAGTTTTATGGAAGATTCCTCTCTTCTTGCTAGTTCATGGAAGCAATTAAGAAAACTTTTTATGTATTTCACTGAACTATTTTTTTGTTTCAGTGGGTGGGGGTGGGTTGGGCATTACGGTAATGCTGTCTATAGATGAAGTCATATAATCTTCACAAGGATGCTTCTTGGAGAGTACTCTTACTATCCCCATCTCAAGGAAATTCAGGTATAGAACAATTATTTGTGCAAGGTAAGTGGTAAGTTACTTGTGCAAGACGTATGTTATTTGTACATGTTTCTTCTCTTAACCAGTTCACTGTATTGCTAGTACAAATAAGGGCATACCCAAACAAAATGACCACATAGAAAAACTTTTAATAGTTCCTTTTGGCTTACCAAATTACATACAAACTTCTCACTCTGGAACTCAAAACCACTGTAACATTTTTAATCCATTTTTAGAGTTCCAATATTTTTTCAAGCAATTTGAATAACTTTGTTCCTCTGTGAGCATGCTCCTTACCCCCTCTCCCCACCCCACTGTGTCTTGTTCATGGAGTTTGCTCTTCACAGGGTACCTTCCCCTCCCTATTGTCAATTGCTGAAACCAAATAATGTGTCCACCCTGTCCAATGCCACTTTCTCATAAACACTGCAGTCAAATGTTATTTGTTTCCAGATTGCCCTTTTCCTGTCTTCTCTAAAGAGTGTTTTCCAAATGTACCATTTCGATACCCTCTCTCCTCTCTCTTAGTTCACATGAAACTTTGATTTCTCTCCGTTGGAATGTAACGTGGTACAAGGGAAAGTGCAAGATATTTCTTTAGTGTTCATTTCAATCTGGAGGAGCTGATGAAGATGAAACATTTCTGCTGAGATAACACAGGTACTCTTTCAAGACGAAATTTTCTTGAAGCCAGTGTAATCTGATGCTTTCAGACCCTGAGAAAAGATGGAAGTGCCTTTCCTTTGGTGTCATAAAGTGACTCACTTTGCTGTACACCTGAAACTAACACAACATTGTAAATAGACTATAATCCAATAAAAATTTTAAAAAAAGAAAGTAGACTCAAAGCTAAATAAAAACAATCAAACTGAGACTGCTGCCAAAAATCATATAGGGTAAGCCACCATTACCAGCCTAATTGTTATAGTCCTTAATGTCCTGGTGCCTATGATGCTCTCTTGTAATGCTAATTTATAAATGTAGACAGTGTTTTATAAGAGTTCGTGCTGCTTTAAGAGGAAGGAACACTCCCAAACTCATTCTACGAGGCCACCATCACCCTGAAAACAAAACCAGACAAAGATGTCACAAAAAAAGAAAACTACAGGCCAATATTACTGATGAACATAGATGCAAAAATCCTCAACAAAATACTAGCAAACAAAATCCAACAGCATATTAAAAGGATCATACACCATGATCAAGTGGGGTTTATCCCAGGAATGAAAGGATTCTTCAATATATGCAAATCAATCAATGTGATACACCATATTAACAAACTGAAGGATAAAAACCATATGATCATCTCAATAGATGCAGAAAAATCTTTCAACAAAATTCAACACCTATTTATGATAAAAACTCTACAGAAAGTGGGCATAGAGGGAACCTACTTCAACACAATAAAGGGCATACATGACAAACTCACAGCCAACATCATTCTCAATGGTGAAAAACTGAAACCATTCCCTCTCAGATCAGGAACAAGACAAGGGTGCCCACTCTCACCACTATTATTCAACATAGTTTTGGAAGTTTTAGCCACAGCAATCAGAGAAGAAAAAGAAATAAAAAGAATCCAAACCAGAAAGGAAGAAGTAAAACTGTCACTGTTTTCAGATGACATATTACTATACTTAGAGAATCCTAAAGATGCTACCAGAAAACTACTAGAGCTAATCAATGAATTTGGATGCAAAATTAATGCACAGAAATATCTTGCATTCCTATACACTAACAATGAAAAATCTGAAAGAAAAATTAAGGAAACACTCCCATTTACCATTGCAACAAAAAGAGTAAAACACCTAGGAATAAACCTACCTAAAGAGACAAAAGACTTGTATGCAGAAAACTATAAGACACTGATGAAAGAAATTAAAGATGACACAAACAGATGGAGAGATATACCACGTTTTTGCATTGGAAGAATCAACATTTTGAAAATGACTATACTACCCAAAGCAATCCACAGATTCAATGCAACCCCTATCAAACTACCAAGGGCATTTTCACAGAACTAGAACAAAAAAATTTACAATTTGTATGGAAACACAAAAGACCCTGAATATCCAAAGCAATCTTGAGAAAGAAAAACAGAGCTGGAGGAATCAGGCTCCCTGACTTCAGACTATACTACAAAGCTACAATAATCAAGACAGTATGGTACTGGCACAAAAACAGAAACATAGATCAGTGGAACAGGATAGAAAGCCCAGAGATAAACCATATGGTCACCTTATTTTTGATAAAGGAGGCAAAAATATACAATGGAGAACAGACAGCCTCTTCAATAAGTGGTGCTTGGAAAACTGACAGATTTGTAAAGGAATGAAATACATGTAAAGAATGAAATTAGAACACTCCCTAACACCATACACAAAAATAAACTCAAAATGGATTAAAGACCTAAATGTAAGGCCAGACGCTATAAAACTCTTAGAGGAAAACATAGGCAGAACACCCTATGACATAAATCACAGCAAGATCCTTTTTGACCCACCTCCTAGAGTAATGGAAATAAAAACAAAAATAAACAAATGGGACCTAATTAAACTTAAAAGCTTTTGCACAGCAAAGGAAACCATAAATAAAACAAAAAGACAACCCTCAGAATGGGAGAAAATATTTGCAAACAAAGCACCAGACAAAGGATTAATCTTAAAAATATACATGCAGCTCAATAACAAAAAAAACCCAACCCAATCCAAAAATGGGCAGAAGACCTAAATAAACATTTCTCCAAAGAAGATATACATATTGCCAACAAACACAGGAAAGGATGCTCAACATCACTAATCATTAGAGAAATGCAAATCAAAACCACAACCACAAGGTATCACCTCACACCAGTCAGAATGGCCATCATCAAAAAATCTACAAACAATAAATTCTGGAGAGGGTGTGGAGAAGAGGGAACACTCTTGCACTGTTGGTGGGAATGTAAATTGATACAGCCACTATGGAGAACAGTATGGAGGTTCCTTAAAAAACTAAAATAGAATTACCATATGACCCAGCAATCCCACTACTGGGCATATACCCAGAGAACACCATAATTCAAAAAGACACATGCACCCCAATGTTCATTGCAGCACTATTTACAATAGCCAGGTCATGGAAGCAACCTAAATGCCTATCGACAGATGAATGGATAAAGAAGATGTGGCACATATATACAATGGAATATTACTCAGCCATAAAAAGAAACGAAATTTCATTATTTGTAGTGAGGTGGATGGACCTAGAGTCTGTCATACAGAGTGAAGTAAGTCAGAAAGAGAAAAACAAATACTGTATACTAACACATATATATGGAATCTAAAAAAAAAAAAACAAATGGTACTGATGAACCTAGGAGCAGGACAAAAATGAAGACGCAGATGTAGAGAATGGACTTGAGGACACAGGTGGGGGGAAGGGGAAGCTGAGACGAAGTGAGAGAGTAGCATTGACATATATATATACTACCAAATGTAAAATAGATAGCTAGTGGGAAGCAGCCACATAGCACAGGGAGATCATCTAGGTGCTTTGTGACCACCTAGATGGGTGGGATAGGGAGGGTGGGAGGGAGGATCAAGAGCGAGGGGATATGGGGATATATGTATATGTGTAGCTGATTCAGTTTTTTATACAGCAGAAACTAACACAACATTGTAAAGCAATTATACTCCAATACAGATGTAAAAAAAAATGTTATGCTCCTTTAATAGAAACTCATTTTAGAGATGCTAATAAATAAGGGATGTAATAAAGAAGGGCGTAAATTTTTGCTCCTCATAGTATGGTCCTTAAACCAGTAGCAATCGTCATCTGGGAGCACATAAGGAATGCCCCACATAAGACCTCCTGTATCATGCTCGTATTCTTACCAAGAATCCCGCATGATTTGTATGACAAGAGGCTGTGAGAACCTCTGAGCCCAGATCACATGCTCTCTTATTTAATTATTTACAGTTAGATGAGCACTTAATTCGTCAAAAACCTATATGAAAATACTCTTTCTACACAATTAGAGGTAATGAAGTCATTAAAGAGCTAAAAATATACCTAACCAGTTTCTGCATTTTATCCATTCATCCTCACTGAAGGGTAATATTGCAACTTCAATAATCATTCTGTTTATTTGCAACAAAATGATATAAAAAATAGACCTGGATATGGTTATATAAAAATATGGTTTGTTTCTGGTTATATTGACAGCTACATGACTTTGGGCAAGTCATGATCAAATGTACCTGAGGATATTTTCTTAAATTTTAATTTTTTACTCTCTATATTGATCACACAGTCATACTTAGCATTGTGCTAGTCAACAGAGACCATAATTTCTTTATTCTATGTCCTCTGGTGTGGTATAGATTTAGTTATAAGATTTACAGACTAGCTGGTTGATCCGGAATGCATGCTAGGAGGCTCCTTAAGCTTTAATTAATGTCTCCCCTCCTCACCTCAGTGATTTAACATCAGTTCTGTGTCTAAGCCAAAGCAATGAAAATCATTCCTTAGGCATTCAAGGACAAATTCTTTTATTTCAGTTCTATTATTTAAATCCATGACTGTGATATATAGCTAGTAAAGAGGATGAGAGATGATTTTAGATGATTCATCAGGTATCCAGATTCTATTATACAATCTTGTTAACAAAACAGCAAGCAGGCAGCATGAGTCTCAATTATTTAGAAACCAAAATAGAAATGTATAATCATAATAATATTCATAATGATCATATACTAATTAAAATATATTTATCTTAGATATATATTTCATTTGTCTTTAGTATAATTTTCATAAGTAGTATAAAAACTGTGCTAGATGACAATTTCAAAGTGTTCACAATTTCGAACATTGAACAGGATCAGGAAGTGTTTCCTTGTGCATTTCTCTATGGTTTTATCATGACCCTTCAGTATTAGACACTTGCAAAACATAAATCAAAGTGTACAGTCATTATTCAAGATTACTTTCACTGTGTCACAAAGGGAAGAGTCTAAGTACCTTTATAAAGATGATTTATTTTTAGCTTAACTGAATAAAGTAATGATAGCTGTTTAGTTATTTTCAGTACAGTTTCTTATATTTGGGATAATTTATTAATGGTCTATTTATCAACACTTAGCAAAATAAACTGAATACATTTTATTTTAATCAAATTGGATGGAACTTGAATTTTAGAAATAGTACACATACTTTAATATACATATTTGGAACTGTTATTAATGTAAACAAATATTACATGCTTGCCTTTTATGTTTTACATAATTTATGTTGGGAAGAAAAAATCACCAACTAGAGAATATAAACTATTACAAAATGATTTGTACAAAATGAATAATTACATAGTTTTAGTAGTTCTGGAAAATAAATAAAGATTTCATTATCTAAAGAAAATGCAACTTGTAGTATTTTTTTTTTTTTTTTTGAGTTCTCCCTTAACCTCCATGTCTAGCTGAGATTTTGAAATAAAGGTGATTTATGGTGAAAATAAGTTTGAGGACGCCAAGAATATCCACTTGCTCTATAATCCTGCATTATTAAATAAATCAGCACCCTTTATTTTTCAGTGGATAACAAAGTATCATTTTCATTTTACTATGCACATGGAATACACTGTTCTCTTCCAAGGTCACTGTTAGTATCACGCTGTAGATACATTTGTTAGAGGCTGATCTAAGGTTAGTTACTAAGTGACAAATCCAAAGCACAATGTAAACAATAGTTCTATTTATTTTAGTCTATCAAAGATCAACCAAAAGTTCTTTCTAGATCTAGTGACTTAATATTCCAATGTATTATCCTTTTATTTCCAAATAAATCTCATTTACATTGAATACTCTCTGTTCTCATCAGCTTACTCCCTGACGTAACACATAGGAGAATTCTTTATAGCTGGAAAAGGCTATCTACCATATTCTTATTGCTATTATAGTGCAGTAAGTGGCTTGTGGGACAGAAAGTAGTTGCGAATAGAGATGATAAAAGTTTGAGACTGAATCCTGGCTTTCTCAAATACTTAGAATTTGAGATGATGATGAGAAGCTGTAAAGGAGGAAGAGCAGCCCGGGAGATAAGAAGAAATGAATGGTAAACAGCCCTTCCCAGGAAAGACTTTCAGTGTCTTTCAGGAAAGACTTTCAGGGGCCTCCTAGCATGCATTCCAGATGGCAATTCAGGAGGGCATAGGGTTCAGAGTGCTGCATTGGGACCCATTTCATGACTGCTCTGCAGAGGTATGTTGATAGCGCTATCGGAAAAAGTCATTTGAACACATTCTCAACAACCTGTGTTGTCATTTACAGGCTTCTCTGTTAAAATAAAATTATTTTTAAAACTGCTAAAATGTTACATAGTATTGTACAATCAATGATGAATATGACAATGGACAGAGATTATCTCACACGATCTGAAGACTTAAAATCACCCTACTATTTTTGAACGTGTGGTGTCTGAACCAACTTGTGATCAAATTCATTTTGTCTGAGATTATTACTGTGAACCATCTTATCAAAATAAATGTGATCACGGATTATACATTCTTTGTTTTTGTTAAAATCGGAGTTACTGCAATTTAAATTATAACATCACATAAGAATTGCAAGCAGTGCTACTGCAGATTTTCAAAACTACACGTGGATAGTATTGCTATGGCCTGTCTTTAGTGGCACTTTGGTTTGTTTTATAACAGTTGAAAATAACAGAATTTGGGGATCTTAGAATAGTCAAATAGTTGAAAAAGTATTGATGGTAGTGAGAGTAGTTTTGCTCTGCATGGCTACAAGAACAGAACTTGTTTCTTCCACTGGCGTTTAAAACCTACCATCCCTTAGCTACTTTGAAAGGATGGCAAGTGTCCAAGATGAGGGGAAATGAAAGTTCAAAGCCATTCCAACCCTGCTATTCCTAGGTACTAGTGAAATAACCATACCTACAATTATGAGCCAAATTCGATGCAATAAAAATATAGAAAAAAATTTCTGTAATATTAGGATTTTTAAACCACTCTACTAAAATAAGAAAGTATTTTCAGTTTCCTAAGAGTGAACACTACATAGTATAGATTTTTTTTATTATAAATACATCAGTTCACATTTAATCATAGCCAACATGTATGATATAAATAGAGATAGTTTTAAAAGCTAAATATTTGTAAATCATTTGATAACATCATTGATGAAAACAAAATGATACCTAAGAGGTACATAAATATTTTGGTGGTAAAACATTGCACACTGAAATATATAAATCCCTCTTGTCTGAAATAAACATTAACCAAAACAGAAACAGAAAATCAGTTCAAGTGTTGGTTAGTAAGATATTTATCAACTTTGAACATTTGCATAAATGGAGCAAAATCATTAAATTTACAAGACACAGTATTACTATTACTCCTTGTAACTATATATAGGTATAAATAAAAACATACATGTATAACTATTTTTAATCAGACATTTTGAAGTGACAAATGAACTATGTTCTACTTATATTTTATTTTATAAAGAATAAACGTAAGTGTAAGGAAGAAACAATGGTGCATTTCAAATTCTTAACACAAATGACACCTTGATAAACTTTCTAGAGCACAATATTTTTAAGTCATTAAGACCACCTAAAACTATATCATAAAATGCTTTAGCAATATATCTAACCAGCCAAACACAGGTAAACTATTACAGTGCTTTATAAAAATAGAAATGTGACCTGCGCCTTGCTACTTGCCGTGTGCCTCTTTATTTCAGCAGGCTATCCACAGTGGGTTCCTAACCACTTATTAAAAATTGAAAGGCAACAGCTATAAACCCTTAGAAACATGATAGGCAACCCACTTACAGCAGATGTGGATTTTTTTTTAATGTTTGCCTGGAGTTGCTGAAAACCATCTATTTCTTACATTTCCCCAATTCTGATGGATAGTTGCTTGTACCATACCTGTCTATTTCAGTAGTAATTGAAAACACGGTTTTAAAGTAAAAAATTCATTCTTGCCACCTTGACAAGCATGGTTTTGTAAGAAAACTATTAGTAGTTGAATATCCTCCACTGTGTCTACTCCTCTTGTGAAATAAGCCAAAACGAGTTATCTATTAATACATAGCAAGTTCTTGAGCTTATAAATAACTTCAGGAGTGAAAAATCCCTATTAAAATGCTAATTCTACACACACACACACACACACACACACACACACAAACACGCATGCAATTTATAGAAAAAATTTTAACCTAAGCTATTTTGCATAATAATTTTTAATGCCTTAAAACCCTACTAATATTCAAATGGCAAGGAAATTATGGTACATATAAATACTTAAGATCAAGTGAAAATGAAAGATTATTTAATATTATCCTAATAGATATGTATCATAATTCCAAAATACGATGGAGGGCATTTTAACTCTTAGTAAAAATATTCTTTTCCTAATGAAAACCCTTTTTCATTTGCTTTGTCTTCCTTTTTTTTTTTTTTTGGCCTAAACAACAAAAGGTAGAAAAACAAGAGAAGTCAATCTGATAAATGATATTAGTACCAATAACAAGAACACATATCCCTACTGCTCCTACATGAGTAGAAGATGTGTAATCTTCACTAGAAAATTGTGTTAATGCATCAAAGAATTTTGTGGTCCTTTGTTCAATTGCTACTCTAGTGTACTAAACCCCATCTATTTACTTTCTATGTTAAATTTATTACTGTTTCTAACAGGAAAACATGTACCTTTATATTGTCTTGATTTTATACCTCTTTCAGCTTCCATTCCTTTAACCAATATATTTGCCTTACAAAACAAGATACTAGAAAGAACGGGGTATTGATGCTTGAAGCATTGGTAGTGTTCTAAATTTACTACAAGAGAACTGAAAAGTAAATGAATTCTTCTCCCACCAAAGTCATGAAAAGACATTTCTAACAGGTCCAAAGCATCCCTTTGTGATTTAGAGGGAGACTATCAGGCCAGCCTCCAGATAGGGCTGCACAGGTCCAGAAGACCACTTTATAAAGTAATCCCCTTTGGTATGACCTGAATTAAGTGAATAGTTGAAAGTTAGTTGCTCTGGGTACCTTAACTTTCACACTTCTTTCTCAGTTGATAACTTTGGTTGTCTTGCCTGTGTGAACATATACATGCACATAACAATGAAGAGCTTACCTTCCTCATTTTGTATGTGAAGACAAGGAAAGGAACTTCATCTGGTGATTTTTTTGGTTGTTGTTATTTGGTAGTTTTATCATTTGTAATAATGACCAGTCCAGCAATACCAGAAATGGTTTTTAAACCCACATGATCAAAACAATGTGAATAATTGGTGAGATCTTTTTTGGAAGAACCAATTCATAGGAGTTAAACCCAAGTAGTTTCTCACCATAACTAACCATATATTTAGCCAGTTTCTTTGTAATTTGAACATGAAAACCTAATAAAATTTATCTAATGGCATGATAAGATAATAAAATTGCAGAATGTTAGTATTTAGTAGGGCTCACACATCCTGGTTTCACCAAGATACATTTACTGCCCACCATACTAGCTATTTCACGCCCTACAGACTATCCCACTTTAAAACTATGAATTCTCAGAACTGATGGTCATTCACTAGTTTTTCACAGAAAAATATCATTTCCATTTAAAGTCGTTAGTTAAAAAGAAACAAAAACCCCAAGAACGCATGTCCTGAATATCTAAAAGAAATGGGTTTACTTTCACTTCCAATTCCTCTTGCATTTTTCTGAATTCACTACCATTATTTCTTTATATTCATAATAATAATTTTCCTTAATTATATCTCCAAATCAATCCTTCAGGAGTGGTGTTAGAATCATACACTTACAGTCTGTGATTTTTAGTGTCCTCTTGACTTCTCCACTTCCTGATCCCCTGCAACCATCTTCATCATCACAGTCTCCGCTGACCGGCTCAGCCATGTCGCCACCACTGCCCATGCCAAGTTCCCACTTGCTGGGTTTGGGTGACCTACCCTGTAACAGCTAAATATGGATACCAAACACATCTATTAATAGAAAATTCAAATCATTTAAGGATGCTATTCAACAATATGTAGAAATTATAACTATTTTCTTACTCGGATCCACTGTTTTGATGTAGACACCTTACCACGCCAAGTATGCAAGAAAGATTAAAAAATACTGAAATAATAATAAATAATGGGCAAGATCTTACAGCTGTAAAGAGCTCCAGTCTGCCTATTAGCTCTGTGATACAGCTTTGGAAAACAAATAAAACCAGATCTTCTTGCTCATGGATACTTTGGTTAGAGGATCCGCTGTTTAAGCAGGGTAAATCAAACTCCAGTACAACACGACCCCCTCTGCAGTGTACTGGCTGATAATATTGTACTGTTTTGTAAACCAACAGTCCAAAATTTCCCCAAAAGAAGAATGCTATTCTTCCAGAAAAGATTCAGTGAAAGGAATATAGAATTTTGGACATGTACATTTATAGTTTTATTTAAACTTCATGGATTAAATACTTAGATCAATGTACATGGCACAGAACTGAACCTTAGAACAAAAGACTTAGGTTCTACTTCCATTTATACGAATTACTTAAGAAATTTAACCAACTTCTTGTTCTTGGTTCTCAAGTATTTCATTTACTTTAATGAGTAAAATAGATGGACTAGACATTTCCCCCTATATCATGGGGAAAACAATATTTTTGAATAATATTGGACATGCCTAAACTCCTTTTCCAAAAGGTGATGTTATGAATAATAGATTATATCACTTAAAGCCAAGACTGAGTAAAATGATCCAATATGTGACATTTACCCCTCTAAGGCAGTTTTGGAGGACATGTGACCAAGCGTGAGCACTAGAGGGCCCTACCATATTGTGAATGAAATATATTGCAGCTGAACAGTTAATGGGCATTCAAAATTTCAGGGTGTTTTATGAAAGTATTAGGGTCGTTATTTCTCAGAGATTTTCCAGATAACAGTATGAATTAGCAGACAAGAATCAAACACACAACTCAACGATGGCATTGTATATTGAAAAAATAAAGAGCAATCCATCCTCGGTACACGTAAGACAAATATGTTTAGCATATAAAGAACACTACGATTAAGCACCTGGACTTTGACAATTGATAAACTTTCAAAATTAAAAATAAAATTAGGTCATGAATTCTGAAATGTATTTTCTTAAAATTTATTTTCCTTGACAAAAATGAAATGTTAAAACAATTTGACAATAATTAAAAAATTCTGGTCAGGATTTATTTCTATTGATCAGCATTTCCCAAGTGTTAATAGGTGTTAAATTTTAAAAGAAGGCTTCTTCCATGGTCAAGTGAATTTGGGATTAACTTAAACCAAGCTTCTTCTTGTGTTTAATGCACTGATATGTATGCTACTTCCTGTAGTGGGGTATGGCAATGGGGAAATACAGATATGTAACAAAGCATATAAAACTTCAAAAATCTGACAAAGGGAAGGAAAAATAAATGTCATTATATTATAAAAATTATATTAAAATGTTTTATAAATTTTTAATAAAATAATACCATTTGTTATTTAACATAATCATAAAGGGCTGAGACTCAGAGGTCCAACATACCAAGAATTAAATCCTGATTCTGACATATATTAACCATATGACGTTGGACATTGGGCAAGTCTCTGAATAACTTAGCTCTTTCATAACTAAAATAAAGACAATAATATACCTGGATCATTGTTCTTATTATGAGAAGAATACCTAAACTATACTGCATGGTGTTGCCACATTAAAAATTAATATACTTTGCTAATTATTATCTTTGTTATTATATATTCTATTGCAATATGGCTTAAACACTCAGAACACAATAACTGAAAAATTATTTGATAAAGAATTCAATTACATGATTTACATTAAAATTTTTCAAAGTCGTATCTGACAAGTACAATAAAAGCCAAACTCTCTGATGATGTGTTATTCCTTTTGTCACTGACACTTTTTCCCAACATTTTCCCATTTCAACTTTATTTCCCCTTTACCTTCCTAAGTATTCTTCCAATATTTTACTGGGACCTTGATCAGAACAAGAAAGAATCTCACAAACAGCACGAACAATGTGTAAGTCACGAAGATCCAGCCCAGTGAATTAGAACTCAGAAATGCAAAAAGAAAGATAGCACAGGTAAAACAAAACTTACTGTTTTAGGTAACTGGTTTTGGTTGAAAGCAATTAAATGCATTAATTGTCAGAGAATGATTCATTAATTTATAGTGACTTGTAAAAATAATAGATGACACTAGAGAAAAAAATATTTTTTTAAAAAATTAATATATTTACTATTTTTATCTTCTCCATCACTTCAGTGACACTCCAAGAAACATCTAAGGCACACAAACTCATATCTTTAAGAAATAAAACTATATAAAACCATATTTTAATTTAAACTATCTGTGGTGCAGCAGGATTATAAAATGGGCCCCAAGACTTCTTACTCAAATCCCTGGGACTGTGAATATGTCACTGTCACATCCATTGCATTACATGGCAAAAGGAATTTCACAAATGATCAGCTTGTCCAAATATATCCATGATCCCGCCTGATCCATGCTTCCAGGTCCCCAGTGATCCCATCTCTCTCTGGTAGAGTCATCATCTCCTCTGCTTGAAGATTCTGCTTTAAATGCTCCCTTTCTTACTTCTCAATCATCATACATCCACAAATGTTCATTTTCATTCTCACAATTATACTAAAACTGAATTTGTGAAAATTCCCAATAAATTTCTAATCAACAAAAACAATGAGCTTTTTGCAGTAAGACCCTTATTCAAAATCCCACTTCTTTGGGACTAAACTATTCTGATTTCTTCTTAGCTTGATCATCTTTCCCCTCACCTCCAAAACAGTAAAAATGTTTCAGTGAATAATGCAAATCCCCTGCTCTTTCTTTTTAGTCTCTTTCTGGGAACCCATCCTAACAGGTTGTGCTCTCACCTGTATACAGAGCACACTCAAGTCTTTATTTGCAGCCCTTGTTACTCTTTAGCTCACCAGTAAGCAGTAGTTAGATATAAAATGTACTCTACTACTTTGCATCTTAAAATAGAACAATTCACCTCCATTATTCAGGTATCATTACAACTTATCTCCCCAACTCCCTCACTGTGGGGGACATTGGTCTCTCCTGCCTACTACCACCATATTATTTTCCTCAAATCAGTATTTTCACCATGTCATTTCTCTGCCTTAGTGCTTTTTGTGACTCTATACTGGTTTCAACATGTATCCAGCAGAGAAATATCAGTCTGGATAGATGAGTCACAGAAAGAAGTCCTGGGATGAAATGTTTGGGAAATTCATACTATGTCCCCTTCTTGAGATCTAGGAACTAAAGGCTCATGGGGAATCTTACAGTAAGTAATCTTGTTTAGTTGAGATTCACCTTACATTTTCCAAATTAACATAAGCAAATTAGCCCCTCCCCTCACAGAACAACCATTGACATACTTTGGAAATGAGTCCATAATGAAAAGTTCAAATTTACCCTCCAGTCAAGGTCCCATAAAATATACTGATTTTAAAAAAAATTATATCTAAAGCAGCACCCCCCAGCACCCAAATTACACTGCAGAGCAATTTGTTTTTCTCACAGAAATTGTGTGAATTTATATGTTTATAATTTTGCTTATGCTTGTTTTATGTTCTCTTCTTTATCACTATTATCATTATAAACAATATGACATGATATCACTAACTTAATTCTGTCTTTGAAGGAGGGAACCCATATCAGAATAAAAATGTCTCCCTCCACCCTCATCCTGCCTTGGCTCTGAGTTTGCCCATATGTAAAGATGATGGCACTTTGAATACTTCCCCTGTCATGGAGGGTAGAAAGTCGATCAATATCTACATATTTATAGAACTATTACAACATAAGAAAGGGCATGATTTTGAGTCCCAGCCACACATTAATTGTGTGCCTTTAAGCAAATCACTTAAGCCCATTAAAGCTCATTTTATTCTATTGAATAATAATCCAAAGGAAAGCACTTTATATACTATAAAGCACTGCACTCATTTACAGTGTTCTGTGCAAGACACTGCATCTATAAAATTGAGAAGCCTACAGAGTAAGGACAGAGTAGAAAAAAATTCAACAACTTTTAGAGTGTTCCTTTTTTCCTCAATGCCATGCAATTTGTGCAGTCAGCTGATTAGCTGAAAATAGTTTTGATGACTGATGCTTCCTGCTTATGTTTAATTGGTTTAGGAAGCTCATTAGGGATGCTATCTCGGAGGATGAATTTGGTGGGTAGAATATCTGATGACTCTGAGGCAAATGTATTTCTTTCAGCTGGTGAATTAGTCTCTCAACAGACTCAATTTGCCTTTTACTAACTGTCTGGCAATATCCCATGGTTGCAATAGCCTTTCAAACACTTAGAATACAATCTTGCTATAGATGGCTTACATACACATGTTTGCTGTGAAAGAGAAACATATTCACCACATTCAACAATCTTCACACATGAGAGCAATGGAATGTGCTTCAAAATCCGACATATAACGATACATCTCTAAAATATTTTCTCCATCCATTTACAATCATTTACACAGATATACAAGAAGTAAATATGTGTTTAGAACATATTAGTCATCATATGTTCTAGTCATCTATTCAAACACAGACATGGTAAAAGATTGTTTTACAATTTTGTGTTATTGATGGGTATATATGTTGGGTGGTAAAAATTCAAATATTGACAGAAAATTTCAAACCAGAAAAATGAAGGTGTAGAAAAAATTGTGCTTTCATTTCATCATTAATAAAATATCTCTAAATAATATATCTTAAGTATAGAACAAAAAATTCTCTATGTATAAATACATGTTAACATATACATATATATGAATTTAATTTCATTATAAACAAATTGGTATCTGTACTTTCATACAATTCAAGTAAAACCTATAAAGAAATGTATGGGAAATAGGAAAACAACAGAAGCTTATAACATTTAAAAATTGGAACTCTGATTCAAAATACCTTCTGACGTATTTTTTAAATTTATCTTTGTAATAACATATTTAGATTAGACCTTTTTTATAAAAAAAACTCTTTATATAACTGCTCCCATTTTTTTCTTACAATTTAACTTCCCTTTCCTCAAACCTCCAATTCTGTTCCCATCTATACCCCAACCCACTCCTCCCTATTTTCACCTTCATCACTTAAACTTTTTCATCTTTTAAATGTTTTTCTTATAGTAAACTTTTCCACTCTCTTTCAAACTTAGAAAATATTTTATCCACCTAACCTAAATACCACAAATCTCCAGATTATATTAAAGATTATATTTTCAAAAGCAGTTAAACCTTTATAGGCTATTCTACCTAAAAAGCCAAACACATTTTACAATATGTCATGTTATGTTAAGTTGACCAGACACGGAAGTCATTTCTGTCGGATTTCTTGCCAGTGTTTGCTTCAACTTTGAGCTTTCTGATCTCAGCTTCTGTTGTGCTGGTAATTTGAAAGGTCACTGTTCTGTGACATTTGGTTTATGCAATGCAGTCTGGTAATTTATAAAAGTCTTGTGATTTTGTAAATAGAATACTGAACTTAGGAAAGGCTTACTACATTCATTCTCTGGCCTCTTAAACTGCAAAGAAGTCATCTATTCTTTTTCCCCTAAGAAAATTCTGCATATCTCCCTTCCACTATGCCTGATCCTTACCTCCAACTCAAAATGTGACCAGTTCCATTTTCTGAGCTGCCATAACAAAAGTTACCAGATAAGTTTATAATTAATGTGCCCTAGTCCAAACTCTAAACTGGACCTCACAGGATAGTTAAAACTAAAAGCTGGTGAGTTAAGTGCAGGAATAAAAGGAAACGGGGACATAACCTCAAATAAGACTCAGGAAAAATTTTTGGCCCTAAAGAGGAAGTGTGCATGCCAAACATTATCAATTATCAGATGGCTTTTGTGAAATGTCTATGTCAAAACGCTCCAAGGACCCGAAGAGAACTGGTGAAAAAGCAAAACAACCTTTCTTACAAGACAACCCCAGAGTTACTATTGGAGACGTCTATGAAAGCATCCATGCCAAGTCAGCTGGATGGGTCCAGAAGAGCAATCAGAGGGGTAAGGGAAGATACAAGGACATTTGGGGAGGTAAGTAATGTAAAATGACCCTGAAGCAGGAGGAGAAGAAGGGAAGAAGAAAAGTGGAGGTTATAAGTAAACTAAAAGCCCACCACCTGTTCAGTGGAATAACTAGATGTGCAATGTGAAATCCTCAGAGTCAAACATTTTATTGGGGGGGGACATGATGTATAACAATTATACCACTGAAAATTTTTTTAAGTGGGAAAATTATTTTCTTGATGCCACTACTTCAAAGCTAATTTCTTAATTTTCTAGATCACTGCACATTCACCAACACATGCACACACACACACACACAAAGTCACCTATACATATTGTCACCCACCAATATTATAGGACAGAAACTGTCATCCAGGTTTCTAGCTGACCCAGGTTCATCTATGATTGAAATTAAAGGGCATTCTAAACAAGAATGATCAGATATTAAATAATTTTATTATTTTGCATTCGTGAGGTACACAATAAATTTATATTGTTCATGGTGTGGTTTATCATTGTGAAGTCATTCTCTTAACATGTCAAAAGCCTGTATCTCTTTAACTAGGTCTTCATATGCATGGGGAGTATTTAAATATCCACCAAAGTGACACAGACTCCCATGGAAATTTGCCCCAAATGTGCAGTTACTTGCGCCCTGGATCACTTCAGGAAACTGCCTCTGCCTGGTATAGATGTCACAGCAATTAAAGGTACAAGTAACTTACTGTTGAGAACACGTTTAACTATTTGCCTAGTTATCCCGTACCATCTTGACATTACGGAGCCCAGCAACTGAATTTCTAAAATCAAGGATAGACCCAAACTGAACGTCTACTGCTCCTGAGGAAAATAAGTGAAAGCATTCCAAAGCATAGAGGGATTGATTGAAGATGAATTCAACACAACTTAATATCATCTGGTGAATCAGGCTTCTATTCACCACACTCTACCATATCATAAAGGTAGTTTTATGTGCATTTCCTAGTTAATGATGTAGATAGTGTTAATTTTACATGTGTTAGCAGGTGAATGGTTTTCTTCCCTCAACCTACCTGATAAATGTTCCCTCACCTGGTTTAGTCATAAAGAACAGAACTGTCAGTACCAGCATCTTAGTTATCTGCTCTGACAGGAAGACCAGGTCATTTTTACATTGTATACAAAAATTAGCCCTTTCCATCATTAACCTAGATTTTTCCTTACCATTTCTTTTTTATTGCCTTAATGTGTTTCTGACAAGACTAGAAGATTTATATCATTCAACTGTTATGTGTTTTAATCATAGTCCTTTAATCATTTATCTGCATAAGACTGATGTCAGAGAAAGAAAATAAAAAAGAAAGAAAGAAAAGGAAGGAGGAAAGAAGGATGATGTTAATCACGATGCGTTGCCAATGTAAGGGCTCCCTGATTAGAAAAGATTTTTATTTGTTAATTCATCACAATTTCCACTGTCTTTTACAAAGAACTGTGGAGGATTGCAAATCCATTTAAAACCTGGTTTTGGTAACCAATCTAGATTGCCTTCATTGGCCAGCTGTGCAGAATTCATTCCCCAACGTTCTATTAAAACATTCTAGGAAAGATTCCCCTAAAGTTTCCCAGTCTATGAAAGGTTTACTTCCAAAAGGAACTCATTCTGATCCCATTTAGTATGATACCCTTGTGTATGCCAGATGGTTACGAGAGTTCTATCTTCATAAATGTCATTCTGGTTTTCACCTTTGCAATGAAGTTCCCTTAATCTAGCTTTCTTTACATAAACTATAAAAATATGGACAGAGATATGCCAAAAGAGGATTAAGGGAATGTGATTTTACTAATATTCGAGAAGTAATTTGAGAAAAATTGTTAAAATTTGAGGCTGTGGTTGTCTTGGGGAGGGAGTAGGTGGGTATTCTAGGCCAAATTCCCATTAACTATTTACATGCGTGAACTTATATCATTTAATCTTGCTGAGCCTAAATGTTTCAGCTGAAAAATGAAGAGGGTGAAAGATCCTAAATGTGTCTTAAAACTCCAGAATTTTCAATTCTAACATGTTTCAAGCCATTCTAACATTTGGTTTAGAAATAGGTCTTACATCATCAAGGCTTATTGCAGTCCTCCTTGATATTCATTTCAATTCTATTCTTGCACTCCTTTTTCTGCTAGATTTAAATTTTTTTTTAAAAGTATACATTTACTATGGGTTAAATTGTGTTTCTGCAAAAATATATGTTGAAGCCCAAACCCCTAGTACCTCAGAATGTGACCTTATTTAGAAATAGGATCTTCACAGAGGTAATCAAGGTAAAATGAGGTAATTTGGGTGGGCCCTAATTTAATATGATTAGTGTCCTTATAAAAAGGGGAAATTTGAACACAGAGACAGACATGTTCAGAATGAAGGCTGTATGAAGAGAGAAGGAGAATTCCATGAAGGTAAAGGATTGGACTGATACACCTACAAGCCAAGGCGTATGAAGGATTGCCAGCAAACCACTGGCAGCTAGGAGAGAGCCATATAACAGATAGCCCTCACAGCCCTCAGAAGGAACCAACCTTGCTGACATCTGGAATTCAGATTTCTCACCTGTAGAACTGTGACACAATAATTTTTTTGAAGCCACCCAGTCTGTGGTACCTTATTACCATAGTCCTAACAACTGAACACAAAATTACGTACTAAAAAGTGCATAAATGATAAATGTACAACTCCAAGAATGTTTCAACCTGACCTCAGCCACGTGACCACCATAATCATGACACACAACACTACCATCATCCCAGAAGCCTCTTTTATGCCTCAGTCATTTTCTTCTCCCAAAGATAATGCAAGTTTGACTTCCTTCACCACAGATTCACCTTTTTTCTGAGGAACTTTATATGAACTTAAGCACAGTCTGTGACACTATAGGTGTAGCAGCAGTTTATTCATTTAATTGCTGTATTTTATTCTACTGTATCAGTGAAGCATAACTTTTCATTCTTCTGTTGGTGGGCAATCCTACAGTTTCGTGTGTCTGGACATAAAAAAGCATTGGTATGAAAAAATTTTAAATGTCTTTTGGTAAAGAGCCAGTCATATCTGCTGGTTATATACCTAAATGTGTAATCATTATGCCATAGAGGTAGGTATCTGTTAAACCAAACTAGCTTTATTTATTATTTATTTTCCTCCTTCTTAATATTAAAGTATAATTTACTCTTAATAGAGTGTATAGCTCTTAAATATACAGCTCAATGAGTTCCCCCATAGGTCCACACACAAAAATACAACTCAGATTAAAAATATATCACAAGGACCCCAGAAATATCATTGTCATCAGAGTCAATAACTGCAATCAAAAAATAACTCCTATTCTGACCTCAGCTCACTTAGATTCATTTTGTCTGTTAATGAACTTCACAGAAATAGTGTCATGCAGTATATAACCTGTTGCATATGGCTGTTTTTATTCAACATTATGTTTTAAACATTCATCACATTCTTAGGTGTACCAGTAGTTCATTCTTTATTATTGTGCAGGGGAGGAAAAATATCATTTCCTTCTAAATTCTCAGCTAGAGCCCCTGTAACAAAAAACAGATTAACAACAGAAAAACATACAAATTTTTTAAATAGAAGTTTTACATGACACAGTAGCCTTCGTTAGGAAGAAGCGGTTAAAGCTGAGCATTTTTATACTAGGCTTGATGAGGACTGGAAAATAGTGATAGGACAAAAAGAGAGAAAAATCGATAGGACAAAAAGAGAGAATATTCGATAGGACAATAAAGGAAATGGGGTAAACGTAGTAAACTGGGGAAAATAGCAAGGCTTGGGCATTCAGACTCCCCTTGGCGTCCCTCACTCCTATTTGGAGATAAGAATGTTCCTTTCCTGGGGTACAAGGAGGGAACCTCTCATATGAGGGTTTTATGACCTGCTTCACGGAATGGTCAGAAAATACTTCCTGTACCTGACGTATCTCAAATTTCTTTCTGCCAGGGTGACATAGTTTTGGTAGTGTACCCTGAATCCTGTCAGTTGCAATATAGGTGTTCCATTTTACAAATTAGCAGCAATTTGTTGATTTATGTTGATGTAATTGGACAATTCATCTGTTTCTAATTTGCGGCTATGATAAATAATGTTGATCAAATATTCTTGTGCATGTCTTTTGATGGATTTAAGCATTCATTGATCTTGAGTAAATATCCAGGAGTGGAATTGTTGGGTCATAGGGTATATAAATATTTAGCCTTAGTAGATATTGCCAAACAGCTTTTCAATATAGTTGCTCAGATTTACATTCCTACCAGTAACATATGAGAGTCGCAGTTATTTCACAACTTCTGCAACACTTGGTATTATTGGTCGTTTTAATCTTAGGTATTCTGTGAGAGTGCAGTGGTATTTTAGCATCATTTTAATTTGCATTTTACCAATGATTAATGATTTTCATATGATTTGGTTTTTTTTGGTATCCTCTAATATAAAGTGTCTTTTCAAGTCACTTAACCATGGGAAAAAAATAGATTATCTGTATTTTTCTAATTGATTTCTAAGAGTTCTTTACAAATTTTGGATATGACTCTTTTGTTTTCATATTGTACTATTTCATTATTTTTTATTTTCCCTTTCTTTCCACTTTTAGATGAATCATTTATTTTAATTTTTTCAGCTTATTAGAATACCGGTTACACCTTTTTGAATACCCAAGGATTGTAATTATAATATTTATAATATATTATTACAGACTTATTACACCTCAAATAGTATTTTAACCACTTCTCCAACAATGAAAAAACCTTAAAACAGTTCAACATTATCTAGTCACTCTCATTCTTTGTTGTCATACATTTTATTTCAACATATATTATAAACTCCAAAAGACATAGTTATTACATTTATGCCTACTTCTCATACATATTTCATGGTAAATATTCCCTATAAGTTCCTTTTGTTTTAATATTTTTGTTAGATTTTGGCATCAATATTTGCTGCCTTCCCACAACAAACTGGGAAGTGTTTTGTTTTGTTTTGTGTTTTGCGTACATTTTCTGAAAGTGCTCGTGTAAGATTCATCTTATTTACTTCTTAAGTTTTTGGAAGAATTTACCGGATAATCCATCTGTCCTGCGATTTTTGTGTGTGTGAGAAATGTGTTAATTATAGAAATAGTTTCCATAATAGATTCAGAGCTCACTGAGATTATCAAATTTTCTTCTGTTGCCAATATTTTAAGGTTGTTTTTCAATGAACTTCATTGCTTCCTCTAGTTTCATGCTTCTGTATGGAGTAACTTTTCTTTAGCCTGAAGAACTGAAGTATTTCTTATAGTTCAGGTCTGCTAGTCAAACATTCACTCAATATTTATTTGTCTAAATATATTTTATCATGCCTCATTTTTATGTATATTTTCATTGGTTATGGAATTTTAGATGGGCATAATTTCACCCTCAGCATGTTAAAGATGTCATCCTACTGCCTTTAGTTTTTGTAGTTTTGTTGAAAATCTTATTTTTGCTGTTTTACTTGCTTTTAAGACTTTCCTTTTGTCTTACTTCAAGAGTTTGACTATGGTCTGCCAGTTGGACTATAGCTTTCTTTGTATCATGTTGCTTACATTTTGTTGATCTTTTTAAAAGTGGGTTGATATCCTTTATGGCTTTACAAAATTCTTGATCAATTGCTCTTCAAATATTGTTTCTTTCCTATTCTGTCTCACTTGTCTTTGCTGGTCTCCAATTACAGATATATTAGGTATATTTTGGGTATATACAAATATATTGACTGTGACCCATGTCTCTTATGCTTTGTTCGGCTTTATCCAATCTCTTTGCTTCAGTTTAGATTCTTTGTGTGGCTCTTTCTTCAGGCTCCTTTCTCGTGTTTTATTGTATTTACTCCAACTTAAACTATTCAGTTAAGTTCAATTATTGTGCTTTTCACCTTAGAATGTCTATATGAATTTTTACATATTTTTTCAAATTCCTTGCTAAAGTTTTTTCATATTGTCCATTTACCTTTATTTTATTGTCATACTAGCAACAGTGCTTCTGAATTTTTATCAGACGAATTCAGAACTGCATCATCTATGGATGTGTGCCTATTGTCTGGTTTGGTGTGTGTGTGTGTGTGTGTGTTAATTTGCCACTTCACATATCTAGGCATTATTTTGGTTTCATGTTGGACATTGTATATAAAAGAATGATGACCCATAGCCAACGTCATTCTCAATGGTGAAAAACTGAAATCATTTCCTCTAAGATCAGGAACAAGACAAGGTTGTCCACTCTCACCACGATTATTCAACATAGTTTTGGAAGTTTTAGCCAGAGCGATCAGAGAAGAAAAAGAAATAAAGGAATCCAAATTGGAAAAGAAGAAGTAAAGCTGTCACTGTTTGCAGATGACATGATACTATACATAGAGAATCCTAAAGAGGCTACCAGAAAACTACTAGAGCTAATCCATGAATTTGGTAAAGTAGCAGGATACAAAGTTAGTGCACAGAAATCTCTTCCATTCCTATACACTAACGACGAAAAATCTGAAAGAGAAATTAAGGAAACACTCCCATTTACCATTGCAACAAAAAGAATAAAATACCTAGGAATAAACCTACGTAGAGGAGACAAAAGACCTGTGTGCAGAAAACTATAAGGCACTGATGAAAGAAATTAAAGATGATACAAACAGATGGAGAGATATACCATGTTCTTGGATTGGAAGAATCAACATTGTGAAAATGACTATACTACCCAAAGCAATCTACAGATTAATGCAATCCTTATCAAACTATCAATGGCATTTTTCACAGAACTAGAACAAAAAATTTCACAATTTGTATGGAAACACAAAAGACCCCAAATAGACAAAGCCATCGTGAGAAAGAAAAACGGAGCTGGAGGAATCAGGCTCCCGGACTTCAGATTATACTACAAAGCTACAGTAATCAGGACAGTATGGTATTGGCACAAAAACAGAAATATAGATCAATGGAACAGGATAGAAAGCCCAGAGATAAACCCACACAAATATGGTCACCTTATTTTTGATAAGGGAGGCAAGAATATACAATGGAGAAAAGACAGCCTCTTCAATAAGTGGTGCTGGGAAAACTGGACAGCTACATGTAAAAGAATGAAATTAGAACACTCCCTAACACCATACACAAAAATAAACTTAAAATGGATTAAAGACCTAAATGTAAGGCCGGATGCTATCAAACTCTTAGAGGAAAACATAGGCAGAACACTCTATGACATAAATCACAGCAAGATCCTTTTTGACCCAACTCCTAGAGAAATGGAAATAAAAACACAAATAAACAAATGGGACCTAATGAAACTTAAAAGCTTTTGCACAGCAAAGGAAACCATAAACAAGACGAAAAGACAACCCTCAGAATGGGAGAAAATATTTGCAAATGAAACAACTGACAAAGGATTAATCTCCAAAATTTACAAGTAGCACATGCAGCTCAATATCAGAAAAACAAACAACCTAATCCAAAAATGGCCGGAAGACCTAAATAGACATTTCTCCAAAGAAGATATACACATTGCCAACAAACACATGAAAGGATGCTCAACATCACTAATCATTAGAGAAATGCAAATCAAAACTACAGTGAGGTATCACCTCACACCAGTCAGAATGGCCATCATCAAAAAATCTACAAACAATAAATGCTGGAGAGGGTGTGGAGAAAAGGGAACCCTCTTGCACTGTTGGTGGGAATGTAAATTGATACAGCCACTATGGAGAACAATACGGAGGTTCCTTAAAAAATTAAAAACAGAACTACCATATGACCCAGAAACCCCACTACTGGGCATATACCCTGAGAAAACCATAATTCAAGAAGAGTCATGCACCCCAATGTTCATGGCAGCTCTATTTACAATAGCCAGGACATGGGAACAACCTAAGTGTCCATCGACAGATGAATGGATAAAGAAGATGTGGCACATATATACAATGGAATATTACTCAGCCATAAAAAGAAATGAAATTGTGTTATTTGTAGTGAGGTGGATGGACCTAGAGTCTGTCATACAGAGTGAAGTAAATCAGAAAGAGAAAAACAAATACCGTATGCTAACACATATACATGGAATCTAACAAAAAGAAAAAGGTTCTGAATAACCTAGGGGCAGGACAAGAATAAAGACACAGACGTAGAGAATGGACTTGAGGACACAGGGAGTGGGAAGGGTAGCTGGGACTAAATGAGAGAATGGCATGGACATATATACACTACCACATGTAAAACAGATAGCTAGTGGGAAGCAGCTGCATAGCACAGGGAGATCAGCTAGGTGCTTTGTGACCACTTAGAGGGGTGGGATAGGGAGGGTGGGAGGAAGATGCAAGAGGGAGGAAATATGGGGATATATGTATATGTATAGCTGATTCACTCTGTTATAAAGCAGAAACTAATACACCATTGTAAAGCAATGATACTCCAATAAAGATGCTAAAAAAAAAAAAAGAATGATGAAGTACTCAGATGATGTTAGGTTCAACAGAATATTCTCCCACTTTCCCCTATTATTCGGATAAGATAAGGAGTAGGCCATATCAATATAATTAGAGGTTGAAATGGTTAGGAGTAGGTTGTATTGATAGCTTGTTAAGACTCTGTCACCTCTGGTTCATCCCTGTTTCTCAAATATGGACCATTTGGAATTCTGATTTAGAGCTGGATGAATCTGTTTCTACTTAGCCTTAAAATTCTGTTGGATATTAGGTTCTAACTTTCAGAAATATTGAACTTAGCTATTTAGCATCTTACACCATGCAACTTTAAAAGCCGAAAAATATCTGGGAAGGGTGGGGTCTGTCCATGTGTTTGAGCTATTCCCCCTCCCTTTCAATTATTTTATCTCTCAATCACTATGAGATCCTGGAAGATTTCTGGCATTTGAATCTTCTGGCATAGTCCCTCATTCTTGCATACAGCACAAGAACTCAGCAAATATGCCATCGGGAAAATGAGTCACATGTTCCATTGCTTACTTTACCCCCAGATAAGCTGGACCAGGCCCAATTCTAAGCCCCCAGCCACAATCAGAAAAGGCACTCAGAAATAAACATTGCCAATACTCAAGCCCACAATGGGAGGTTTCTCCAACCCATAGATTTTAGTTTTTCTTGTTCTTTTTTTTTGTCCTAGCTTTCTGTTTTTACAATTATAATTTTGTAATTTATCTGGCTTCTAATTGCCATAGTTCTGTTGGCCTATTCTAATGCATACAACATAGCTGGCACTCAACTTGTTTTTAATACTTTATTTTTAATCATGTAGTCTTTCTTCAATTTTTTCCACCAAAGCATCTTAATAGTCATAAAGTTATACATTTCATGCAATTTTTGCAGAGCTGAATAATTCCAAGTCATGTTATCTTTGTTTATATGCTTATCTTGGGAATCAAAGGACTACCCTAAATTGCTTCTTAAAAATAAACCTGGTCAATAAAAATTTTAAATCGCTGTTCCAGAGAAATGTTTTTTTAATGGGACTCTAAACCCTTACAAAAATATAAAAATAGAAAGGTCTTGTTATTATAATGACCATTTGGGTATATGTGATTTGGATTCCTACTGCCTCACCTTGAGAACCTGACCTACAGGTATATAGAAATGCAGCCAGAGCAATGCAGGGGCAGTAGATTTCAACCAGCATGTGCTGAAGAAGCAACTTAGAATATGACAATGTACCTTGATTTTAGGTCAGTTGGCCTAATGTAACTCAAGTATGAGATACATAAAACCTTTATGTCCCTGGAGAGAGCTCTGTAATGACATAGGTGTTACCGGAGAAATTATCAGAAATGTTACTATTGACCACCCTCTCTAAGTGGTACTGAGTGAGTAGTTTACTTTGACTTATAAGACTCAGTTTAAAGGAGGAAGAAACAACAAACAAATAAACAATATTGGCTGAATGACAGAGAGGGATACCAGCATCTATCATCAAAAGACCCAGAGAAAAGACAAGACTAGTGTAGAACAGAGTGAGTCAATATTCAGTAAATTTTTTAAAAAGATAAATATTAGAGGAGAAGAAGATTGATCTTAAGGACATCCCTTTCCCTGGAGTAGTAAAGAAGCCATCAAATGGAGCATGGGTGTATGAAGACCTTAGTGTTTAAGCATTCAGTTTTGTTCCATCACAAAGTGAAAATTTTGCTGGAGACTCAAATTAGCCCAATAATTTCCTGGCCTGATGGATATTGTCACAAAGATACTGTTTTGCAGTGCTCTTGGGGGTATTTGTGTTTTTCCCATGTTAAAATGACAAAAATAGCTTTTTATTATTGTATAAATAATTCATTCTCATAAAATTTTAGGCCATAGATAAAACCTTCTGCAGTTCAATAAAAACTTTATCCTTTCCAATTTTGAATGTCTATCACAGTGCTTTTATCACGGTGTTTACTTGGCATTTTGCCCATGGTCCTGTACCAGGTGAGCACCACTGAGACCTATTTCACTGGATCTGTTATTCCAGATCCATGCCTGGCACTTGGATGCTTAGTTCTGGCCTGCTGATTCAAGAATAGGAACTTTTAACCTATTGAACCCTGAGCACCGTTAAGTATGATTCTGGTTATTGAGCCCTATTTAGCAGTTCTATTAGTAGATAATTTAAACAACAAAAAGAGCCTGGCAACTTAAAAAAAAAAATCACTGTTTTACCTGATATAATTTAATTTCATACTATAAAAGCTAACATTTTCATTTATAAAACAAGTAGTATCCTTGGATATATATGCCAGAGACAGCATGCGGACTGTATTTTTTCGTGCAAACTGGCTTTCCTTTAATGCTACTCTTACTTCCTGAGTCTTTGCTCTCTCTTCCATGCACTCAGAGTCATATCAATGTTTAGTTGTTCACCCAGGCTTTCCTAGAAGTATGAAATCTCCCCTTCCTTCAATCATAATCTTTTCTCAAATAATATTGCTATTCCCTCTGTGTGGTTAATTCTATCTAAGCATTAGGAAAAAGAATATGACCACCTGATTAAACCACTTTACTTAAGGGTTGGGTGGAAAGAAGACTTATCCCTTCAAAATGCACTGAAATACAATGGGAGGAGACTCAGAGCCATCTACCGGCACCGAGCCCCCTTCTATATTGTCAGTTACAGCTCCGAACCAGTAGGGTGCCGAAAGGAGGTGTATGTGTGTGTGTGTGTGTGTGTGTGTGTGTGTGTGTGATCATCTGTGAGTGTGTATGCAACTGCATGTATGTGTGTGGGTATGTGTGATGGCAGCTGTTTGAAGGCAGTCATCTCAAGGCTTGACAGGGAAGGATTCATTTCCAAGTTCACTCACATGGTTGTTGGCAGGATTTAGTTCCTTGTGCGTTGTTGGGCTGAGGACTCACTTGGTTCCCTGAAACGTGAGTTTCTCCATAAAGCACCTCATAACAAGGCAGCTCCCTTTACCACCACAAGCAAGCAAGAGGCCAGGAGAGAGTGCCAGCAAGAGGGGAAGAGGGTCGGCAAGATGCAAGTCATAGGCTTTTGTAGCCTAATCACAGAAGGAAAATACAATTACTATTGCTGTATTTTGTTCATTAGAAGCAAAGCATTAGGTCCAGCCCACACTCAAGGAGAGGGGATCACACAAGGGCACGGGCGCTAGGATGCAGGATCACTGGGAGATACATCAGAAATTATGATGCCATGTCAGGCAATAACCACTTTCGTCTCCCACTATTATGCTATTTTTCTTCTTAAAATACTTCACTGAAGCTGTATCACTTAGAGTAATGGTCTCTACAATTTTCTTATACCACCCTTCATCTCCAGAGTTATCCTGGGAAATGCAGCAGTTTTTTTCTCTTCCTTGGCACCAGACTGGCACACGATTCACGCATACAGTGGAGACCCTCTGTGTGTTTGCTTATGCCAGATTCTCCAGAATCTGTATAATACTGACATGCATGTGACTATTCTTACTCATTCTACAGAACCGTTTATTTTCCGCTTTCCCCTTTCTCACTCTCAAGAATGTTGATTGCTTTCTACACCTAATCTCTGCTTCTCTTCCTCACCTGGGCTACTGGAACAACACAACTCCTGCTTCCTCTTTTCTTTCTTCTTTTTGGATGTCATTTTCTCCATTCCTGTGTAATTTCAAGTAAAAGGGACTTCTTCTAAACATTTTCTACCAACGAGTGCTCCTGAACAATGTGACTTGACTCCTCACGTCAGTTGTGATATTCAGCTTTTTTCAGTCATCATTTTTCTTAGCTGAGCTTAAGAATGATTCTATGCTGAAGGGAACTTTCTTTTCCACTATGTACAGAGTGAGATGGAAGGCCTGATACTTCTGAAAGACTGTTCTAAGAATTACTGAGGTTTTATTGCATGAACAGTTTCTATCACTCTTTGGATGCTTATTTATATCGTTTATATTTTCCTTTGAGATTTCAATTTTGATAAACGAAGTTTTTATTTATTAAGCCACCATGTTCTAGGAACTAGATAAACAAAGTTAAATAACAATAAAAACATAAACTTTGAGGATTTCCAGTGACATTATTGTAACTCTATGTGAACACAATATCATTCACCTTTAAACATAATAATTTGAAAGATGTTCAGTGAAGAAATATGACTTTTTTGAAAAAGGTACAAACAGAGTTTATTTAAAACAAAATTAAGAAAACAATATTCTGTAATTTATATTTTGAATTCGCTTTTAAGGACCTCTATTTCTTAAGTATATGTTTAGAAGGCAGATGTATGAATTTTAATCATTTTTAGTCATAGGAAAGCATAGAGTTTCATAAGTTTTGTCACTAAACTTTCCTGACCTTTATATAGTCAGTTTTTTCCCCTTGTTTACAATCTGACTGAACTGTAAAGGTATAACCATTAACCAATCAAAATGAATACTAAAAGGTCAGTGCATCGCATATTACAGTTGCTTTTCAAAAAATGTGTAAGGCATTCAAATTCTGGCACATTTGTGCAAGTCCAAACTTGTAAAATAAATCTATGGTGACATAAATGAGACCCAGGCTCCTGGTAAAACTTGTAATAAACATGAGAAGAAAGTTCAACTCCCTGGCCTTTTGTTTTTTATTTTCATATTTTAAAGTTAGTCTCCAAAAGCCTAGTAAGCTAGGCACAGAAATGACATGAAGTCAACAGTATTATGGATGTAATAAAATATAACAACCTTGCAAATATTTTCCAGGCTGCAAATTTTAAATTAAGAACTTCCTTAGATTTACAAATTAGCACATGCACTTATTTTGGAACTATTTGTGGGTTGTAATAATTTCCTTATGGCAGCTAACCATTTTATCAGTTATTTGTATATAACGATAATTATAAGAGAGCATTTTGGTCTCAATAAATTATCATAAATTATTTCAGTGTGTGCTCCAAAGAAGACCAGCATCAAAGGTAAATATTTATTCTCTGCACAGTCAACTTGACTGGAGCTTGTATTCTAAGTAGTTTGCATTTTCAGTGTGTAAGGCAGAATAAGGAAATAATCTGTGTGTTTTAAAACATTTTTAATAATTGTTTTTCTTGTTGCCAATATGTTTTAACCATTCTGAAGAGAGGGGTGAAAAAAGGTCTGGCCTTTTTAGGAACATATGTAAGGAATAAAACTAGATAGTTAAAAATAGAGAAAAAAATTAGACTCTCCTGATTGATTAGGAGAAGGCTGGAAGCAGTCTGCCAGTAACATTAAGGCTATTAAACCATAACAGAAGCAAGGGATACTGTTTCTGTTATGAATGGAAGGTGAAGTTATAGAGAGAGCACTTGCCTACATGGCCTCATTTACAGAAAAGTTTTGAGAAGTTAGAAAAACTATGAGAAAAGGCAACGCTGATGGCTTGGGAATTAAACCATATACAGAAAGTATGTTGTAAGGTGTTAGGATAAGCACCTAATTAATGACTCCCAGGCTGAAGAAAGAGAAGGCAGATTTGGAACTGGATTTTCACACTTCTGTGGTACTGAAAAGAGACTAAAGGTGGTGTCTTCTCTGAAGTTTCAGGCTTCCGGCCCCTAAGAGTCCCTAAAGCCTGTGGCTGCTAAAAGTAAAAGAGCTAGTCCTTGTCACCCTGAAGGCAAAAGGCACTTCAACATGCCTAAGCTTCCTGTTTCTCCAAGTACAATTCCCTTTTAAAACTAGTATGCAAGAGTCAGCCATTACTGCTTCATCTGCATTTTTGAAACTAGTTTAATAGTTACATGTCTGTAAATCATATGATAGTCGGAATATTGCTGCTATGCTAGACTGATGTCAGAAGGTCTTTAACTGTGAGCTTTGTTGGAAGCTGCTCTAACAAAGGCTGAAATGGAGTTTGTTTCTTCTGTGGCCTTGATTTGAATTTTCAACAAGGTAGCTGGATGAAAATACCTTAATTCCAATTTTAATATCTTTCTATATTCTAATTTTATAAGCAAGTAGATTTGGCACTTTCTTCACACCTCAGCAATCTTTTCAGAGAAGA
Source organism: Balaenoptera physalus (assembly GCF_965194825.1). Lineage (NCBI taxonomy): Eukaryota > Metazoa > Chordata > Mammalia > Artiodactyla > Balaenopteridae > Balaenoptera > Balaenoptera physalus. Next base: position 17,688,624 of record NC_138899.1, read on the forward strand.
CTCCCTTTGCACTCTTCATAATCCCATTGAAAATGCAGTGTAAATGTGTAATGAATGGGAGAAAAGGAGCTGAGCCATCAAGAAGCTATGATGGGGACTTCCCTGGTGGCACAGGGGTTAAGAATCTGCCTGGCAATGCAGGGGACAAGGGTTCGAGCCCTGATCCGGGAAGATCCCACATGCTTCGGAGCAACTAAGCCCATGCGCCACAACTACTGAAGCCCGCGCGCCTCAAGCCCGTGCTCCGCAACCAACAGTAGCCCCCGCTCGCCGCAACTAGAGAAGAGCCAGCGGGCAGCAATGAAGACCCAATGCAGCCAAAAATAAATAAATAATAAATCTATTTAAAAAAATGAAGCTATTATGACTTTCTAGAAGTCTGAGGATGAGGAGGACTACTGTGAGAGCTTAGCTGGAGAGAAGGAACCCACAGCTCTGAGTACACATCGCCAGGTTACAGGCAGTTACAGTTTTTCAACATAACACCCCTGTGGATGAGAAGAACTGGGAAGATGAGTAGAAAGCAAGCGGATTAAAGAGTTACCTATGGAAACAGCTATGTTTCCTTTGGTCAAGTTTCCAGATGCTTCTCCCCATCCCTTCCCTCCACCATGACCTTCACTCAGAGGAAAAAGCCACAAAAATACACTTAAGCTAATGGGGCACTTTGTCCAGGACTCAGTGAAAGCTTGACTCGAGAGACCAATTTAGCGATCTTTTGTGTGACTTCTCACCAGAGAGCAGAAACGAGTCGGGGCTGCCGTGGATGCCAGTGAGGAGTGATGCAGATCCACGACAGAGCTCCCCCAAACTGCTTCCCCCCGACAGACTACTACCCACTGGCTCATGAACGACCCTTAGGAAATTGTGAGTGGGATCAACAAATCAACTACTAGAAAATAAAGATTCTCCTTCGAGTGGTACTGAGGTTATAAAAGAAATTTATTCAAAAATAGGAAAATGAGCAGATGATGTCTATATTTCAAAAAAGAAGTAGTAGCTTTCCTTGACCTTATGTAGTTGGAGAGCCTGCAGAATCTATATCCTCTGCTTACATAGCAATGAAGCAGAAAACGTGCTCCGTAGAAGAGCTGGTTGGAGTTTTCAGAAAAAGGTCACAGTTGGGATTCTTAAAGTGGGCCAGTGGGGAGGATAGAGTTAACTTTACCACAGTAATTTCCAGATGAATTGAAAAAGCACATATTAAAAACAGAACTACAAATGCACTACAATACAAGTTGATATTTATGTAATCTTGGATGAGGCAAAGGCATTGTTAACACAAACCCAGAGCTGGAAATCACAAGGGAAAAAGTTCCAAGATCAACTAGGTCAAAATTCAAATCTTCATGTTCCAATCAAAATGTTTCCTTGCTTAGTCAAATCATTTTTAAAATATAATGTTAACAAGATTACAAAGATATCTAGATGTATACATTTAGAAACAGGCATTATTTACTTATGTAGAAAGAAAATGGTACAGTATTTGACATATAATTAGGTCAACCTTATAACATATATTTTTGTATATAAAGTGCTTTTGTGCATAAAATTTATGTGGAATTCAAAGCTGGGGAAGGAAACAGAATGTCCAGTGAAGATCTGAAGTGAGGTTCTGCATGTGGGTACATGTGTGTGTTCAAAAGTGCTGATACAGTGGTCCCGGTGAACCCTGTGTTGGGTAGAAAATGAGGCCCTTCCATGAAATTTTCTTCCCTATCCCTGTGTATATGTCAGAGCAGGAGACGGAGCAGCAGGTGAGAATGCTCCATTTCCACAGTCATTCATTTTTTAATTAGGAAATAATGACTAAATGTTATTATTTCTAGCCACTAATTTTCTGACTAAATGGCTACTTGAGGAAAAGAAGGAAACCAATGATCTATGTTGTCAAAAATAAAACAAAAATATTAAAAAAAACACAAGTGTATGGCTTTTCCATATTTTCAAATATAACCATAAACAATGATCCCAGAGTGAAATACTAAACCTTTGAGAGAAGAGCTGTATTTCACATTACGTTTAGTTTTTATTCACTCCTTAGAAAGAAAAGTGAGACAATTATTATACCAAATGCCCTCCTAAAGGTAACCCCTATCTTGCTTTCTTGGTCACTCCATACTTCTTTAGACAATCATTTTTTTTAAGACTTCCTTATACTGATCACTTATTTAAAGTGTCTTTATTGCATTGATCTCCTCAAGAATAACTTCTATTTATCTGACCAAAAGTAGTAATGAAAAACTACATATCCAAGAGCTATATTTTAGAAGTTTAGCACCATTGCAGACATTTCATTTATGATTACTTATATATGGTATTCCTAGAGAATCCCTTCACATTTCCCTAACATTTCACACTGACATATTTGGGTTCAAAAGTGTGCCTAGGTCACAAGAGTCAATTCTTCGTTCCATTCTTAAATCCATTGCTTTGTATTAAAATGTTGTATGAAGACAAATGGCTGGGCTTAACATATGGAAGAGAAGTCATATCAATTGACTGATGAGTAAACTCATGTCTGAAACCAGCTTTAGTGCTACTTATAAAAATATTTAATAACAAATAGACATATTTTAGGTAATACTGTTATAATTGTTATAAGGAATATACATAGACACCTATTCCCCCTTTGAATACAACTTCAAAGCAGAGATGCAAGTCAAAGTTTGAGAAAACATTGATGACTGAAATCGAACAAAACTTCAGGACTACAAGATGAAGTTCATGTCAAAAAGAAAAAAAGCCACCAGAATACAGTAAAATAACCCACTGACACTTAAATGAATATCATCATTTAAAACTGAGATATAAATTCTTATCCTTCATGTATTTATAATTATTTCCTGGAAAGAGTGAAGATATCCATAGAGAAAATAAAATAGAAATAAATAATTTGAAATGGAAATTTAAAAGCTGTCATTTTGCCATTTCACAGTGATAAAGTTTTGCTCATTATGTACTTATCAATAAGTACTTTGTACATTTAGTTATGCACACATGAAATGGTGGCTATGGAAAAAATATTTTGATTGTGATAGGCAGCTGAAGTGAGCAAATTCATAATCATAATACAGATCAATTTTGCAACACATCATGAAAACAGGCATGCACACTTTTACCAAAAAATACCTCTCAACTTCCTACTTAACAGGGATAATCTTCTGTCAGTTATACCTGCTCTACCTGAATATATAACATTTTCTCTACTGACCATCTCCTCAACATATATTCTCAAACTTCTCAAAATCCAAACATACATATATATATGTACATACATGCATACATACATACACGTACACACAGACACACAAAAATGGCCCTGTTGTAATCCTACCATTGACTCCTTCTTACCATCTGTTCTCTTTTTCCCAATCACTCCTTCCAAGTTTCCAGTTGGTAGTATCTATTTCCTCATCTGTTCCTTATTCGTAATGAAAGGCCATCTACCTCTTCTTTCTTAGCTTTACTAAATTAGTTCCCCCTAAGAGGATAAATGATTATGTAATATTCGAACTCAGTGAACAGTTTCTATCCAGGTCTTACTCAACTTAGTATTTGGCACTCTTGAACTCTCCCTTTTTGTTCTCCAAGAATCATCTTTTCTATTAATATTCAGGAGACTGCCCCCAGTTAGGTTTCCTCCTAAAGTTTCTTTGACCATCACTTCTTAATTTTCCTACAGTATATTATTCCCCTCCCATTTCATTAATATTATCTTCAGTAATCTGGCTTGTATCTTTTTATTTTCTCATGACTTGTTCTGAGTGACCTTATCCACAAGCATTATTTCATTTTTGCCTAATAAGCTGATATCTCCACAGCCAGAATTTACAGCACAAATTACTCTTTTCATTTCTAAATCCTCTAAACTATTGAATACATACACCTGGATACTTTCCAGACAACACCAATTCTGTTTCTTTAAAACATAATGGCCACTCTCCACTCAAATTCCATGTAACACCCAGTTTTTTCCTTAGAAGTATCTTCTTCAGCTCTCTGACACTGCCCTTGTGATTTCTCTTGTTGGATTAATGCTACGGTCTTGAGTCTCATTCTCTCTAATCTATCTAATTATGAAATTCTTTGGGATAAGACCCTTAAGTATTTTCCACTGTCTTTACAAATGATTTCAAAATACTTAGCACTGTATACGTAGAAACTTATCTCCTATCATCATCCCTTCAATTAACTTTTCCTTTCATCACACCAGTATTCTTTGGTTTTGTTGATTGGGCACAGCTCATTTTTACTTTGATGCTTTTCTCCAAATTGATCCTTCTTCATGGATTGGTATTCCCTACTGTTGTCCACCCGAAAAATTGCTAGCTAATAAGACTCATCATAGCATCACCTCTTTTGGGAACAATTATTTGAAGTGATTGCCATCTGTATTTCTCTTTGTATTTCCAGAATTTGTGCACCGTTTCTCCATAGCACTTATTTCACAGTGCTGCTGTTAGTGTTTTGGAGAAGGAGGAATCTATCAGTCATGGTGGAAACAGCTGGTTGTCAACAGATATTCATTCTTTTCTTATTTTCTAATTTACAGAATCTCGTTGCATTTGAGTCAGCAATGCGCCTGCCTAAAAATACTGACTTCCCAGGCTTTCTGGTACCTAAAGAGTGTCATCTGATCTGACAGACTAGTGAAAATGAGATGTGAATAAAAGCCTTCTGGGCATGATGATGGGGAAAGAGAAATATCAGCTATCATATGCCATGTGCCCTCTGACTTTTCATCTTTTTCACAGGATCACAGAAACAATGTGGGTAGATGAAGCAGCCATCCTGTGACCACCAGAAAGAGACATATGACAGGTGGCAGGGTGGAAAGAAGAAAGTGTGCTTTCTGTGATGATATCATAAAGCCGCTATACTAGACTGGGGTTGCCAATCCTGACCTCTTACTTATTAAAGCTGCCAAAGTTGGGTTTCTGTTACAGATTGTAGCCAAACAAAATGTTAAGTGAAACCTTTTTCCACCTGGACAGGTAGCCCTTTGAAGGCAAGGACCCTATCCTATTCAGTTCTATATCTCAATGACTAATCCAGTCACACATAATAGATGATACATCCAAAATTCTGACTGATTGAATAAATGAATAAACACCACCAAAACAACTCTTAAGAAAAGCTCTGTCTCCTAAAAATCAGGGCACTGAAAGAAAATGTCCAAATTTGAATATAAATAGGCATAATGACAGCCAAAAGTAATCCACAGCCTCAGAATTCTTATCGCCTTCTTTGGGTACAATACATTTACAAATACAAGAATGATGAATTATTAGTTAGAATATTGAGGTCAAGTCTACAATTTTCTTGTCCTTCAATTATCCTTTAGTCAGAGAAAACTAACATGAGACTATTACTGCTCAGCTCCTATTAACACAGCTAAACTGTTGACCCTTATCATTTAAATTACAAACTATTAAATGGCAAGCACCAATTTTCCTCTTTAAATTCTGTTTGAAAGAGGTCTGTAGGACAACTTTTTCCTCCAGAACAAGTTTAACTTATCCATTTCTAGTGGAAAGTCAATGCCTGCCCAGCTGTCAATGACTGAGTACCCCTAAATACACTGATAAAACAATCTATGGAAGCTGCAAAAGGGCCACTTCAGAATTTTAGCAACACATGGCAAATCTTATTTTTGAGTAGATCTTTCTTGTCAGGAAGTTAATAAGGTCTTGCATTCAAATTCAGGAAGTCTCAACATAGGTAAGCAGAGTTGCTTAAGACTAAATATAAAAGGAAAAGGGTTTTCCTTCTATTCGTTTCCCTTCTATTACCTGGTGTTTAGTTTGTGTCTCTACTTGCATGTGTTTGAGACTCAATCCTGCATATTTCTCTTTTCTTCAAATCTCATATGTGAAACTATCAAAAGCTGTCAGTCTATGGCTTTGCTATTCCATAGGACTAGAGTAGCCTCTTTTTGCTGATCAACTTGCTATGTGGATTTCATCTCCTAAATAAATTTCAGATTACCGGGATCGCAGGGAGAGGACTGGGGCTGGCAGCGTGAACACAGCCTGAAGGGATTAGCGCACAACAGCTGGCTGGGAGGGAGACCGGGAAAAAGTCTGCAGCTGCCGAAGAGGCAAGGGACTTTTTCTTGCCTCTTTGTTTCGCGGCGCGCAAGGAGAGGGGATTCAGAGCGCCGCCTAAACGAACTCCAGAGAAGGGCGCGAGCCGCGGCGATCACCGCAGACCCCACAGCAACAGGGGCGCAGAGAAAAAAAAACGGAGAGACTCCCGCACAGAGGCTCGGCGCGGAGCAGCACTCACCAGCCCGAGAGGCTTGTCTGCTCGGCGGGCGGGGCTGGGAGCTGAGGCTCGGGTTTCGGTTTCGGTTGGATCGCAGGGAGAGGACTGGGGCTGGCGGCGTGAACACAGCCTGAAGGGGTTAACGCACCACAGCTGGCTGGTAGGGAGTCCGGGAAAAAGACTGCAGCTGCCGAAGAGGCAAGAGACTTTTTCTTGCCTCTTTGTTTCGCGGCGCGCAAGGAGAGGGGATTCAGAGTGCCGCCTAAACGAACTCCAGAGAAAGGCGTGAGCCGCGGCGATCAGCACGGACCCCAGAGACGGGCGTGAGACGCTGGGGCTGCTGCTGCCGCCTCCAAAAAGCCTGTGTGTGAGCACAAGTCACTCGCCACATCGCCCCTCCCGGGAGCCTGTGCAGCCCGCCACTGCCAGGGTCCCGTGATCCGGGGACAAGTTCCCCGGGAGAACGCACTGCCCGCCTCAGGCTGCTGCAACGTCACGCCGGCCTCGGCCGCCGCAGGCTCACCCCGGCTCCTCTGTACACCTCCCTACCCGCGGCCTGAGTGAGCCAGAGCCCCCGAAGCAGCTGCTCCTTTAACCCCGTCCTGTCTGTGCGGGGAATAGACGCCCTCAGGCGACCTACACGCAGAGGCGGGTCCAAATCCAAAGCTGAACCCCAGGAACTGTGCGAACTGGGAAGATAAGGGGAAATCTCTCCCAGCAACCTTAGAAGCAGCGGATTAAAACTCCACAAACAACTTGATGTGCCTGCATCTGGTGAATACCTGAATAGACAACGAATCATCCCAAATTCAGGAGGTGGACTTTGGGAGCAGGATATATTAATTTTTCCCCTTTTCCTTTATTTGTGAGTGTATATGTATATGCTTCTGGGTGCGATTTTGTCTGTATAGCTTTGCTTTACAATAGCTTTATTTTACTTCACTATATTATAGCCTCTTTCTTTCTTTCTTTCTTTCTTTCTTTCTATTTTTTCTCCCTTCTACTCTGAGCCGCGTGGACGAAAGGCTCTTGGTGCTCCAGCCAGGCATCAGGGCCGTGCCTCTGAGGTGGGAGAGCCAACTTCAGGACACTGGTCCACAAGAGACCTCCCAGCTTCAAGTAATACCAAAAGGCAAAAATCTCTCAGAGATCTCCATCTCAACATCAAGACCCAGCTTCACGCAACGACCAACAAGCTACAGTGCTGGACACCCTATGCCAAACAACTAGCAAGACAGGAACACAGCCCCATCCATTAGCAGAGAGGCTGCCTAAAATCATAATAAGGCCACAGACACCCCAAAATACACCACCAGACGTGGACGTGCCCACCAGAAAGACAAGAGCCAACCTCATCCACCAGAGCTCAGGCACTAGTTCCCTCCACCAGGAAGCCTACACAACCCACTGAACCAACCTTAGCCACTGGGGACAGATACCAAAAACAACAGGAACTACGAACCTGCAGCCTGTGAAAAGGAGACCCCAAACACAGTAAGATAAGCAAAATGAGACGACAGAAAAACACACAGCAGATGAAGGAGCAGGGTCAGAACATACCAGACTTAACAAATGAAGAGGAAATAGGTAGTCTACCTGAAAAAGAATTCAGAATAATGATAGTAAGGATGATCCAAAATCTTGGAAATAGAATAGACAAAATGCAAGAAACATTTAACAAGGACGTAGAAGAACTAAAGAGGAACCAAGCAATGATGAAAACCACAATAAATGAAATTAAAAATACTCTAGATGGGATCAATAGCAGAATAACTGAGGCAGAAGAAAGGATAAGTGACCTGGAAGATAAAATGGTGGAAATAACTACTGCAGAGCAGGATAAAGAAAAAAGAATGAAAAGAACTGAGGACAGTCTCAGGGACCTCTGGGACAACATTAAACGTGCCAACATTCGAATTATAGGGGTCCCAGAAGAAGAAGAGAAAAAGAAAGGGACTGAGAAGATATTTGAAGAGATTATAGTTGAAAACTTCCCTAATATGGGAAAGGAAATAGTTAATCAAGTCCTGGAAGCACAGAGAGTCCCATACAGGATAAACCCAAGGAGAAACACACCAAGACACATATTAATCAAACTGTCAAAAATTAAATATAAGGAAAACATATTAAAGGCAGCAAGGGAAAAAAAACAAATAACACACAAGGGAATCCCCATAAGGTTAACATCTGATCTTTCAGCAGAAACTCTGCAAGCCAGAAGGGAGTGGCAGGATATACTTAAAGTGATGAAGGAGAAAAACCTGCAACCAAGATTACACTACCCAGCAAGGATCTCATTCAGATTCGATGGAGAAATTAAAACCTTTACAGACAAGCAAAAGCTGAGAGAGTTCAGCACCACCAAACCAGCTTTACAACAAATGCTAAAGGAACTTCTCTAGGCAAGAAACACAAGAGAAGGAAAACACCTACAATAACAAACCCAAAACATTTAAGAAAATGGGAATAGGAACATACATATCGATAATTACCTTGAATGTAAATGGATTAAATGCTCCCACCAAAAGACACAGGCTGGCTGAATGGATACAAAAACAAGACCCATATATATGCTGTCTACAAGAGACCCACTTCAGACCTAGAGACACATATAGACTGAAAGTGAGGGGATGGAAAAAGATATTCCATGCAAATGGAAATCAAAAGAAAGCTGGAGTAGCAATTCTCATATCAGACAAAATAGACTTTAAAATAAAGACTATTACAAGAGACAAAGAAGGACACTATATAATGATCAAGGGATCGATACAAGAGGAAGGTATAACAATTGTAAATATTTATGCACCCAACATAGGAGCACCTCAATACATAAGGCAAATACTAACAGCCATAAAAGGGGACATCGACAGCAACACAATCATAGTAGGGGACTTTAACACCCCACTCTCACCAATGGACAGATCATCCAAAATGAAAATAAATAAGGAAACACAAGCTTTAAATGATACATTAAACAAGATAGACTTAATTGATATTTATAGGACATTCCATCCAAAAACAACAGAATACACATTTTTCTCAAGTGCTCATGGAACATTCTCCAGGATAGATCATATCTTGGGTCACAAATCAAGCCTTGGTAAATTTAAGAAAATTGAAATAGTATCAAGTATCTTTTCCGACCACAACGCTATGAGACTAGATATCAATTACAGGAAAAGACCTGTAAAAAATACAAACACATGGAGGCTACACAATACATTACTTAATAACGAAGTGATCACTGAAGAAATCAAAGGGGAAATCAAAAAATACCTAGAAACAAATGACAATGGAGATACGACGACCCAAAACCTATGGGACGCAGCAAAAGCAGTGCTAAGAGGGAAGTTTATAGCAATACAAGCCTACCTCAAGAAACAGGAAACATCTCGAATAAACAACCTAACCTTGCACCTAAAGCAATTAGAGAAAGAAGAACAAAAAAACCCCAAAGCCAGCAGAAGGAAAGAAATTATAAAGATCAGGTCAGAAATAAATGAAAAAGAAATGAAGGAAACAATAGCAAAAATCAATGAAACTAAAAGCTGGTTCTTTGAGAAGATAAACAAAATTGATAAACCATTAGCCAGACTCATCAAGAGAAAAAGGGAGAAGACTCAGATCAATAGAATTAGAAATGAAAAAGGAGAAGTAACCACTGACACTGCAGAAATACAAAAGATCATGAGAGATTACTACAAGCAACTCTATGCCAATAAAATGGACAACCTGGAAGAAATGGACAGATTCTTAGAAAGGCACAAACTGCCGAGACTGAACCAGGAAGAAATAGAAAATATGAACAGACCAATCACAAGCACTGAAATTGAAACTGTGATTAAAAACCTTCCAACAAACAAAAGCCCAGGACCAGATGGCTTCACAGGTGAATTCTATCAAACATTTAGAGAAGAGCTAACACCTATCCTTCTCAAACTCTTCCAAAATATTGCAGAGGGAGGAACACTCCCAAACTCATTCTACGAGGCCACCATCACCCTGATACCAAAACCAGACAAAGATGTCACAAAGAAAGAAAACTACAGGCCAATATCACTGATGAACATAGATGCAAAAATCTTCAACAAAATACTAGCAAACAGAATCCAACAGCACATTAAAAGGATCATACACCATGATCAAGTGGGGTTTATCCCAGGAATGCAAGGATTCTTCAATATACGCAAATCAATCAATGTGATACATCATATTAACAAACTGAAGGAGAAAAACCATATGATCATCTCAATAGATGCAGAGAAAGCTTTCGACAAAATTCAACACCCATTTATGATAAAAGCCCTGCAGAAAGTAGGCATAGAGGGAACTTTCCTCAACATAATAAAGGCCATATATGACAAACCCACAGCCAACATTGTCCTCAATGGTGAAAAACTGAAACCATTTCCACTAAGATCAGGAACAAGACAAGGTTGCCCACTCTCACCACTATTATTCAACATAGTTTTGGAAGTGTTAGCCACAGCAATCAGAGAAGACAAAGAAATAAAAGGAATCCAAATCGGAAAAGAAGAAGTAAAGCTGTCACTATTTGCAGATGACATGATACTATACATAGAGAATCCTAAAGATGCTACCAGAAAACTCCTAGAGCTAATCAATGAATTTGGTAAAGTAGCAGGATACAAAATTAATGCACAGAAATCTCTTGCATTTCTATACACTAATGACGAAAAATCTGAAAGTGAAATTAAGAAAACACTCCCATTTACCATTGCAACAAAAAGAATAAAATACCTAGGAATAAACCTACCTAAGGAGACAAAAGACCTGTATGCAGAAAATTATAAGACACTGATGAAAGAAATTAAAGATGATACAAATAGATGGAGAGATATACCATGTTCCTGGATTGGAAGAATCAACATTGTGAAAATGACTCTACTACCCAAAGCAATCTACAGATTCAATGCAATCCCTATCAAACTACCACTGGCATTTTTCACAGAACTAGAACAAAAAATTTCACAATTTGTATGGAAACACAAAAGACCCCGAATAGCCAAAGCAATCTTGAGAACGAAAAATGGAGCTGGGGGAATCAGGCTCCCTGACTTCAGACTATATTACAAAGCTTCAGTAATCAAGACAGTTTGGTACTGGCACAAAAACAGAAATATAGATCAATGGAACAGGATAGAAAGCCCAGAGATAAACCCACACACATATGGGCACCTTATTTTTGATAAAGGAGGCAAGCATATACAGTGGAGAAAAGACAGCCTCTTCAATAAGTGGTGCTGGGAAAATTGGACAGGTACATGTAAAAGTATGAAAATAGAACACTCCCTGACACCATGCACAAAAATAAACTCAAAATGGATTAAAGACCTAAGTGTAAGGGCAGACACTATCAAACTCTTAGAGGAAAACATAGGCAGAACACTCTATGACATACATCACAGCAAGATTCTTTTTGACCCAGCTCCCAGAGAAATGGAAATAAGAACACAAATAAACAAATGGGACCTAATGAAACTTAAAAGCTTTTGCACAGCAAAGGAAACCATAAACAAGACCAAAAGACAACCATCAGAATGGGAGAAAATATTTGCAAATGAAGCAACTGACAAAGGATTAATCTCCAAGATTTACAAGCAGCTCATGCAGCTCAATAACAAAAAAACGAACAACCCAATCCAAAAATGGGCCGAAGACCTAAATAGACATTTCTCCAAAGAAGATATACAGATGGCCTACAGACACATGAAAGAATGCTCAACATCATTAATCATTAGAGAAATGCAAATCAAAACTACAATGAGATATCATCTCACACCGGTCAGAATGGCCATCATCAAAAAATCTAGAAACAATAAATGCTGGAGAGGGTGTGGAGGAAAGGGAACACTCTTGCACTGTTGGTGGGAATGTAAATTGATACAGCCACTATGGAGAACAGTATGGAGGTTCCTTAAAAAACTACAAATAGAACTACCATACGACCCAGCAATCCCACTACTGGGCATATACCCTGAGAAAACCATAGGTCAAAAAGAGTCATGTACCAAAATGTTCATTGCAGCTCTATTTACAATAGCCAGGACATGGAAGCAATCTAAATGTCCATCGACAGATGAATGGATAAAGAAGATGTGGCACATATATACAATGGAATATTACTCAGCCATAAAAAGAAATGAAATGGAGGTATTTGTAATGAGGTGGATGGAGTTAGAGTCTGTCATACAGAGTGAAGTAAGTCAGAAAGAGAAAAACAAATACAGTATGCTAACACATATATACGGAATCTAAGGGGAAAAAAAAAAAAAAAAAGGCCATGAAGAACCTAGTGGCAAGACGGGAATAAAGACACAGACCTACTAGAGAATGGACTTGAGGATATGGGGAGGGGGTGGGGTGAGATGTGACAGGGTAAGAGAGTGTCATGGACATATATACACTACCAAATGTAAAATAGATAACTAGTGGGAAGCAGCCGCATAGCACAGGGAGATCAGCTCGGTGCTTTGTGACCATCTAGAGGGATGGGATGGGGAGGGTGGGAGGGAGGGAGATGCAAGAGGGAAGAGAAATGGGAACATATTGTATATGTATAACTGATTCACTTTGTTATAAAGCAGAAGCTAACACACCATTGTAAGGCAATTATACTTCAATAAAGATGTTAAAAAAAAAAAAAAAAAAAAAAAAAAAAAAGAATGCACCTGCCAATGCAGGGGACATGAGTTCGAGCTCTGGTGCTGGATGATCCCACATGCCGCAGAGCAACTAAGCCCGTGCACCACAACTACTAAAAAAAAAAAAAAAAAAAAAAAAAAAAAATTTCAGATTACCTCTATGTCTTTTCAGTTTCCCAGTGGATGCTCTCTTTCAGGAACCTGGATTTCCCAACTAGACTTTTTAAATAGGATCTTGGTTGGTATCTTGTACCCCACTCTCAGACACAAATCCCAAGTCACTACCTAAAAGCAACTTTGCCAATTCAGTTTCCATACTGCAACCCATGTGGTCTACACATATGCAAATATCATAATACCACTGCTATCCTAAAAGCTTTAAATAGCTCTCCACCCCTCTGTAAAGGTTACACTAACTATTGTTCATAGTACCTGCAAGATGTGGCCCCTCTTTCCTGCTCACTCTCATTTCTTGCCAATCCTTTATTCAAGGCCTACCCATGACAAAGTTTTCTTGCCTCAGATACATACTCTTACTTGGCCCTTTATAATTGCTATTTAACATTCTTAGTATATGCATTTCTTCAATTCCAGCATCACCTGACTCCCTCATCTTTTGGGTCTCAGGATTTGCTCTTACCAAAAATAAATACAGAAGAGTGAATAAAAGTCCAATGGAAGGAAGTACTTATCAAACGTATTTTAGATGGAAGACCAATTGAAGGCAAGACCTTGGGGAGATGAAAACCAGGCAGCAGGTGCTTACAACAGTTTTAGTGAGAGCATATGAAGATCAGGTGATAGAAGTGTTCAGGGTGAGAGAGAGAAGGGTCTAGGGGGAAAATAGTGAGGAGGCAAGATCAAGAGGATTTGATGACTGGGATTAGAGGGTCTCTTAGAGCAACCAGTGGAAATAATGAAGTAAAAAGAGATTTTTTATATTTCATACTGGATATGTACACCAGAAGAGATCACAGATATGGCTATTAAACTTTTGAGAATTCAAGTTGATCAAGGAATGTTTGCACCTCTAGAAAATAAGCGGTCTTAGGATAGAGACTCAGGTAACAATGATAAGAAAGGACAATAGGAACAGAGATGATAGCAGAGGAATGAGAAAAGAAAGTCCAAGGGGCAAGGGGACACCGAGAAGCTGGGACAGGAAATGCAAAGGATAAAGATGATTCTACAGATAGATTTGCTAAGTATCTAATACCACAGAAAATGTGTCTAGAATAGAGCAAACATGAGGGTCTATGACTACATGCGAGAAACAAATTTTGTTAGAATGCTGGAAATTAGTACCATATTGTGGTAGTTTATTAAGAAGATTTATGTGATGACAGAGCAAAAATAAAGTAAAACTATGGGCTTTATAGAGTCCAAAGGCCTGGGGTCAACTCCCAGCACTGCAGTCTCTTCCGCGTGTGGGATTGAAACTCTTGATTTTGCTGAGCATTAATTTCCACCATGCCCAATGAGGATTATAGTAATGCTTTCCTTGCATTGTTTTTTTCCCCAGGATTAAATGTCTGTTGATATATGTAAAGCAAGGAGAAATATCTGGAAAGTCAAAATAAGGATTTGTTATTATCATGACTGTTTTGTAATTAGTAGCATGTTCCCCAACATATGGTGGCTATAATAAATAGTAGTATTCTTTATTGTTGTATATAATTATTGTTGGTGTTGAGGGAACGTTTAAAATGAAGGAATTTCAAGAAAATATGTGAAATCGGAGCCAACAGAATATAAGAGGTGACAGCTGTAATAAAGAAAAGGATAACTAATGGAGGAAAGTGCTGGGCTGGAATAAACAAGTCAGATGCAGGAATTAGCCTTGGAAAGAGGAGGGTACTGTCTGCTTCTGAAATGGAATGGATGAGGACAGAATAGGTTAAAGACGGAAACTTTTGTATGGAAAGAAAAAGAAATTTGGAAGAATTAGTGTTGGACAAACTTAGCCATTTTAGGGAACAAATCTGCTCAAGCATAGGGTGGTGAGCCTTAGGTGATATAGGTTTCGAGAAGAGAGAAAATGGTAGAATAACATGCTGAATAATAAGATAGGTACCGAGCCATGGAGGTAATTCCACTATTTGGTCAGTGTGTTATCTCTTACTCTCTCTCTTACTCTTGCTTTAACTTGTAAAACTTACATGTGCAAACACAGGGTACAATGTAGGCTATGAAATATGGTCTATAAGAGAATCTATAAAGAGTAACAGAAAATTTCCAGAGAAAGAAAAAAATGTATATATATATATTTCTGGAACATTCTGTCTCCAATTCTTGGCAATTATAACTATTAACTATAAGACTGAAGAAACTCAAAAACGGTATATTAACTTTTCACAGTAATGTAGTAAAAAAAATATTGCCCTCATTATTCTAGAAGTAAGGCTGCAGGATTATTATAAACTCTTTCAAGTGGCCTGATAATGGGAGAATTTGACTCTTTTTTTAATATTAAGAAACTAGGCATATCATAAGAAACTGCCCTAAGAAAATATAAATGACCACAGGAATAACCTGTCTCTTATATTTCCCAGATATATTGAGTAAGCGAATTTGAGTGAAAACAAAACAAAACAAAACAAAAAACCAACAACAACAAAAATTCAGCTGTTAGTTTTGGTAGAAATAATAAAAGAGGGGAATATACTTTACACTTAAACATGTCTAGGAATCAGTTTTCCTGAAAAGGGGAAGGGTCTTAGGTTAAGCTTAGGAAATAAACAAATACAGGCACTGGGAGATACTGTGGGTTTGCTTTCAGACCACCTAAATAAATCAAATATCACAATAAAATGAGTCACACAAGTTCTGGGGTTTCCCAGTGCATATAAAAGTTATGTTTACACTGCTGTAGTCTATTAAACGTGAAATATCATTATATCTGAAAAACAATGTGCATACTTTAATTAAAAATACTTTATTGATAAAAATGCTAATCATCATGTATCATCTGAGCCTTCAGTGAGTTGTTATCTTTTTACAATGGTAACATCAAAGATCATCACAGATCATCATAATACATATACAGTTGACCCTAGAATGACAGTGATTTGAACTGCGCGGGTCCACTTATATGAAGACTTTTTCCAATAGGTACGTACTGATCCACGGTTAGGAATCTGCAGATGTGGAACCTCAGATATGGAGGGCTGACTGTAAAGTTATACACAGATTTTTGATTGCATGAGAGTCAGCACCTCTAACCCCCTTGTTGCTCAAGGGTCAACTGTAATGATAATGAAAAAGTTTGAAATATTGTGAGAATTACCAAAATGTGTCAGAGAGACACAGAGTGAGCATACGCTGTTAGAAAATTGGTGCCAGTAGACTTGCTTGATACAGGATTGCCACAAATCTTCAATGTGGAAAAAAATGCACTATCTTTGAAGCACAATAAAGCAAAGCTCAATAAAACGATGTAAACTAAATGAGCCAAACTGATAAGACACGGGTATCCCTCTGTTCAAGTTTACCAATTCTTCACTTAACTTTAGTTCATTTCTGAAACTGGAACTAAGAAAAAAACTATTAAATGGAAAAAATGTTTTGATCATAAAAGTGGGAGAAATTATGATGTATTCAACATGTCTGAAGAAATTTCACAGATAGAAAAAATTGTCAAGTGAACCATGTAAATACATAAATATAGGTAATAACACTTTGAAAGAAAATAACATTTGTATATACCATGTAATATAAAGAGGGTTAATTGCAGCCCCAAAGGAGGAAGAGAACGCCTGATAGTGAGTGATGATTAATCAAAAAATGGTTCGAGCAACTCATTTGTTGGAAGGTGATGGGAAATTTTTACGTAGGTATTCAATATTAGAACCAGAAGTGTTTCATGATAATTTTCTTTATCTTTAGACTTTGAGACAAGAAGTTGTTCCTAGTTAGGAATACTTTGCATATCTGTAAAGAGAGTGGACTCCCTGGGCCAAAAATAACGTGCTGGGCTTCGCTGGTGGCTCAGTGGTTGAGAATCCGCCTGCCAATGCAGGGGACACAGGTTCGAGCCTTGGTCTGGAAAGATCCCACATGCCACGGAGCAACTAAGCCCGCGTGCCACAACTACTGAGCACGTGCACCAAGAGCCCCGAGCTCCGCAACAAGAGAAGCCACCGCAATGAGAAGCCTGCACACCGCCACGAAGAGTAGCCCCCGCTCGCCACAACTAGAGAAAGCCCGCGCACAGCAACAGACCCAACGCAGCCAAAACTAAATAAATAAATAAATCTATTAAAAGAAATAATAATGTGCTGCAAAACATGAAAATAGCAAATATACACAATTACCTAAAGAATTCTAGGAGAGGCTACCTTTTCATCTGATCGTACTTGAACTGTAAACACTCTATCGCTTATTCTTGGTATTTTTGTTCACTTTCATTTTCTCCTCATCCTATAAGGTACTTTAAACATTTTATTCAATAACCTCAGGGCTATTTTCCTAATTCTATCCACATATAAAATTGCTATAAGGATTTGTTGTGAATTAAAAATTCCAACTTTGAAGGTCTAGCCAATAAAAAGCCTCAATTAAGCACTCATCATCCCTAAATCTATTTTTTATTTAATAATATGAAAGAACAATTGTTTTCACATATATGGCTCAATTGAGATTCTTACTGCTCTTTATCAAAATTTAATCCTTGGTTTTCATAAACTTGTGTATATTGTGAGTGCTTGTTGAACTAATTCGGCTTTTTTTCATATTGGTTGTCAATGTTTTCTTGTTTTTGTTTTTTTGTTGTTGTTGATTGTTAGGATTTCGTCACATATTTGTATCTGGGCCCCTAAATTGGTACAACCATTTTGAAAAAATGATTAACATTATCTACTAAAGTTAAACACATATATAACTTACAACCAGCAATTTCAACAGAAATACCTGAATGCTCATCAGCAGTAGAATGAATTAAAAAGCTCTCTATTTAAACAATGTAATGCTACACAGCAGGAAAAAGAATACATCACTGGTAT
Source organism: Balaenoptera physalus (assembly GCF_965194825.1). NCBI lineage: Eukaryota > Metazoa > Chordata > Mammalia > Artiodactyla > Balaenopteridae > Balaenoptera > Balaenoptera physalus. Next base: position 17,706,559 of record NC_138899.1, read on the forward strand.
ATAAAATAATACAGATGGATTTCATGGATATAGTTTTGAGTGGAAAAGAGCCAGAGCCCAAATAGTAAATACTGTATACCTCCATGCATATGAAGACCAAAATAGGAAATATTAATCTATGATAATAGACATGAAAATAGTGGCTACTTCTGAGCAGCACTGACTGAGAAGGGAAAAGGAGATTCTTTTAAAACTCTAAAATTATGCTTTTACAAATGCATATTTGTAAATTTATTATGGTAATCTCTTAAGATTACTATATATAAGACCTACTGCAATGTAATTTTTTCATTTTGTCAATATCAGTAAAGTATTATATATTTATACAGAGTAATTTGGAACATTTCCTAATTCAGGCATTTCCTTGATTAACCAAGTAGGTACAGACGTTAATTCTAAAATGTAAAAAATATTTTTCCACGACAGATGAAAAAAGTCTTGTACTAGATAAGTACCATAAAGAGTAAGAATGCTTGCTTTCAAAGTTACTTTCACATTTTAATGATAGTTAAACTAAATTACATGTAAGTTATTCTTAAAAACACTCGGTAAATATCAAAAGAAGGTGTTAAAATTAAATAAACCAAGATTACATTTCCCTTTAACAGTTAATTTGCAGTGCTCTATTATTTTGCTTAACAAACAATTTTATGCTAGAAATAAGCAGGTTTCTGTATTCACATTATCTTTACCCAAGAGCATTTAAATAAATATCATTGATTACCTGCAAATTACAGATTGTGGGTTCAGAGCTCAAAATTAAAGCTCTAAGGATATAATTCGATTAAAACGATCCATAATTGTGAATTCACCTCACCAGTGCCCCTAAGACAAGAAGCTCTTTCTGACATCACAGTGAATTATTTTAATGATTATGGCCTGCACAGGAAAAGTTGAATAAAAAGCCAACAATATCCTAACCCCTTTGCAATGAAAACAAAACTTTTGTCTAATGCTTCTTTATATCTTACTCTCATAATTTCTATAAAAATATGAACACAAATGCTTGGGTCGGATCAATGACTGAACTAATTCAATATTTTCTGACAGGTACATATTTCTACAGAATGGTGGGGCTGTCATCTACAATGTCATTGCAAAGGATCTAATAGGGTCCAAACTACTCCAGACTTCACACAACCCATTTTACACCTGTCACCCCAAATTTACCAAACCATTTGGATTGAGAATTTCAGCAGGGACCTTCGTGAGGTACAGCCACCTACAAATACCTAGTCAGCTCCTTTTCTACTCTTCAGATACTCTTCAGATCAAACCTTCACCTTTCTCTTTCAGCATGTTATCCGTCACTCTTAGCAAAAGAAAATCTGTTTTGGTCTTCTGCCCATTTTTGGATTGGGTTGTTTGTTTTTTTGATATTGAGCTGCATGAGCTGCTTGTATATTTTGGAGATTAATCCTTTGTCAATTGCTTCATTTGTAAAAGCTTTTAAGTTTCATTAGGTCTCATTTGTTTATTTTTGTTTTCATTTCCATTTCTCTAGTGGGTCAAAAAGGATCTTGCTGTGATTTATGTCATAGAATGTTCTGCCTATGTTTTCCTCTAAGAGTTTTATAGTGTCTGGCCTTACATTTAGGTCTTTAATCCATTTTGAGTTTATTTTTGTGTATGGTGTTAGGGAGTGTTCTAATTTCATTCTTTTACATGTAGCTGTCCAGTTTTCCCAGTACCACTTACTGAAGAGGTTGTCTTTTCTCCATTGTATATTCTTGCAGCTCTATTTACAATAGCCAGGACATGGAAGCAACCTAAGTGTCCATCAACAGATGAATGGATAAAGAAGATGTGGCACATATATACAATGGAATATTACTCAGCCATAAAAAGACATGAAATTGAGTTATTTGTAGTGAGGTGGATGGACCTAGAGTCTGTCATACAGAATGAAGTAAGTCAGAAAGAGAAAAAATAAATACTGTATGCTAACACATATATATGGAATCTAAAAAAAAAAAAATGGTTCTGAAGAACGTAGGGGCAGGAGAGGAATAAAGACACAGATGTAGAGAATGGACTTGAGGACACAGGGATGGGGAAGGGTAAGCTGGGACGAAGTGAGAGAGTAGCATTGACATATATACACTACCAAATGTAAAATAGATAGCTGGTAGGAAGCAGCCGCATAGCACAGGGAGATCAGCTAGGTGCTTTGTGACCACCTAGAGGGGTGGGATAGGGAGGGTGGGAGGGAGACGCACTAGGGAGGAGGTATGGGGATATATGTATATGTACAGCTGATTCACTTTGTTATAAAGCAGAAACTAACACACCATTGTAAAGCAATTATACTCCAATAAAGATGTTAAAAAAAATAATAAAATATTTCTTCTAAGTTCAAATTGGAAAAAACAAAAACAAAAACAAAACAAAACAAAAAGAAAGTCTAGAACTAAGATCCCAGATTATCAGTCGATGTCTAACAGAAAATACCTTATAATAATTACTTCATCTATGATTTCTCTCTTCTCTAAATAAACGGGGAATGTACTTGCCATACTTAAACTGAATGCCTGTGAGAATATAATTTAAAAACATATATAAGGTCATTCTGACTTTCAGAATGGGAAAGACCACTGAAAATCTACTTCCCCATAAAAGCAATGAAAATACTGGGGAAAGTTGTCCAAAAAAGTCAACTTCCTCGGAACTCCGGAAATTAAGTTGCAACAAGTTGAGGTATGTTTCTTTAAGAAAAATGCTGAATCTCAGTAAGCCTTGTGACATTTCAGTTTGCCCTATTCATATCCCTCTTTCCTCAGTGCTGTGGTAGACTTAAAAATGAATAGCCTCAAAATTATAGTGAAAATAAGAACATAGTATCCACTGATGGGGCTCAATGAATGGGGCAGAATGGGTTTGGAGCCCCCCAAGAGTTCCATGCTCAGAGTATTATCATTATTTGACCTGGAAGTTTCCTCAAAACCCCCATTTACATGACTGTAAGCTGTAGATAACAGTAATTGTTCCCATTAGGTTGTTATAAGGATTAAATGAGATAATATATGAAAAATTAGCTAACAGAAGGCAGTCACTCAATGTTTGTCATTGTTGATGTCATTATAACCAGCATTATCTCTTCTGTTTCCACAAAGCTGGAAACACAGTGAATGCCTATAAATTCTCTTTAATTTTTTACCTAGTTAGTTGACTGATTATTGGAAGAAATTAACATATAGATATATAACTCATTGAAGTGATAGGATTCTGAAAATAGCTGCATTTGAATCCTAGACATCTCTACCACAAAGGAAGCGAAATTCATTTTTAATGATTGCCCACTATGTGCCAGGTAGGTGCTTTCTTTTAAATAGCTGTATAGCCTGGCACAAGTCGCTAAAGTTCTTGCTCCCTCAGTTTTTTTCTCTGTTATATAGAAAAAGGCAAATAGGAATTAACGGGCTCTTTTTCTCACATTCCCATCCAATCCGTTAGTAAATTCTATCCATTCTACCTTTAAAATGTATCCAGAATTTAAATACTTTATATTATCTCTACTGCTACTGCTCTGGTCTAAGCCACCATCATCTTGTCTTTATTTTACCTGATTCATAGATTTCTCTGTGCAATTAGCCTTTTCCCATGTGTATTTGCCCAAAACAATTAGTGACAATGGTTTAACATTTCAGCTCTCTGAGGTGGTAATAACGGCTGGGGCAAATAAGAAGCTGACCAGAAATCATTAAAGGAATGTTGGGGAATGAAGAATGAGATGATCATCTGGGGCTTTGAAAAGCTCCAACATATGCCTGGGAATGTAGAGAACATACACATGTGCAGTAACATGTGCATTCCCAGAGAAACCTGAGAAGGCCCTAAACTATTAATGACGGCTGACCTTGAAGCTCTGTGAAAGCAAGAAGTAAAGGCTAAGGCAGTGTTTTAAAGTACGCTAGGAATATTATGTGTGCCCCCAACAAACACACAGAGATGCTCAATTAGGAGAGTTACTGGTGCAAGACATTTAAGGAAATTTTGTGTGTACAAACACACACACATTTTTAGATTAAAAAATTTTACATTTTTCTGGTGTGCTAGGGACAACACCCTGTTTCTTAGGTTCTCCAAAGACAGCTGCTATACTAGCATTGTATAAAACTGAAGAAAACAAAAATCACATTATAATGGCACGTTGTTCCTTTAGGAAAGGTAGTATTTTGAGATAAGAAGCCATATTGTAAGTACTTATCTTTGTCTTCTGTTTTTTTTTTAAGTAAGATATTTAGAAGGCCACGCGTATATACTTGTCAGGGATTGCAAAAGAAAAGCTAAACAAAGTCAACAATCCTCTCTGTCCAAGAAAATGATTTGTTAATATACTAAAATAATATTCTCCCACAGTGTCATTCAAAATTGTTTCCAACCTCAGTTAGGTTCTAAGCAATTCGCAACAATCTATTCCATGTGATACCTCATTTTCCACTGTCAAACTTCCTTTGTTTTTTTTTTAAACATACTTTGTTCCCCTCAAATTAACCATAGAAGAATTTATATTTCAATCCATGCAGATGACTTGGCTTTATCTTTTACAGAAAATGAAGTGTTCAGGTATATACTAGTTAAGCTTTCTGGCCCAATCCTATCCTGATGCCTATACTATTACAGTGCTTTTTTCCTTATAGATCCTTTTAGAGGAAAACGTGTCCCTTATACTATCCTAAATGAATACTTCTCACTGAGTTATGTAAACCCATCCTTACCACTCTGTGTAGGATCTTTGAACTATCAATTATACACTCTCTCCTGTATTTCTTTTTCTTTTTTCTTTTAAAGTGAAAGTAAGGTTATTTAGAGAGATACACATTCCATGGACAGAATGCGGTCTGTCTCAGAAGGCAAGAGCTCTCACTCCTGTATTTTCGACCTCATTCTCCAATGTTGCTTCCTTTCATCTTATAAATAGGCTCAAAATGCTCACATCTTGTGGAAAACATTTTTTTAAAAATTCTGAGTCCTATTTTAGATACTGTCCTCTTCCATATTCATAGGCAAGATCTTGACAAGGAAAAGCTATCCAGAATTTACTCTCATGTGTGTAATTGTTCTTAAATCCTGAAAGAAAAACTATCAAACAGGCTTTTCAGAAGAGATCATTTTATTCCCTAGGAACTATTTACTTCCTTTCCTCAATTTTCGTCTTGGTCCTCTGGTATCTGAACCCACTTTAGCCATCCTTGTAACCCTGCACCAAAATGGTTAACGAAGACTTGCTAATCATCCAGGGCTAGGACCATCTTTCAGGCCTTATCTTTGACAGCCCCATTGTATTTGATATGATTTCTTGGGCCCTCCTGAAATCTCTACACTGTTTCTTTTTCTAACAATATTTCCTCCTGCCTTCCCTACTTTTTTCCTATCCATCTTGCTTCTAGTTTATTGGTCTTTGTTTTTTCCCCTGCCTGTTCTTAAAAATTGGTATTTCTCTGGGTTTCATCCATGTTCTTTTTCTTTTATGCTGATTACTTTCTTAGGGAAATCTCATCTATGTAAATAATGCCAATCACAGAATATGTGCTTACTTATGAATGCCAAATCTATAAACCCCATCCAGACCCTTTCTCCAGACCCCTCATATTCAGCTTCTAAATTATACCTTCTGGATGTCTCATAGGTGCCACGAAATGACTGACTGTTGACAGTATTCAGAGAGTTCATCTGAATTTCAGTTTGGTGTTGGAATATTACCTTGAATACTTTAAAGTTTTCTTTAGGTTTATTTTTCCATCTGAAATCATATATCCTTAACTTTTTCATTATATACCAGAGGTACAACTATAGCTATCCAGAATTAACGCTCAGGTGTGTAATTGTTATTAAATCCTGAAAGAAAAACTATTAAATGACAGGCTGACTTTTTAGAACAGATCATTTTATTCCCTAGGAGCAAGGGCATAATCTGAGGCCATAACTATTGATTTTAAATACTCTTGCTAGAAATGACTTGAGGTAGTCTGCATAAATTAATTTTATGTTATAAACTGTAAGTCACCCATGTTGAAACTCTTTCATCCTAATTATAGAGAAATTCGAATTTAAATTCATTTCCTCCAGTTTGTTCACATCCTAATTAAATGATAGCTGGGAGAGCTCTGGAAATAGTGAATATATGCATACAAACACATTGAGAATCCACTATGGACATGGTCAGTCCATGGTAACCAACGTAATCTATGTACAGACACTTTCAAGCTCAACAGGGTATGTGTAAACAAGCTAGCTAATTATATCCCCAAGGAGTGGGGTTGTTAAGCCCTGTATCAGTCACCTTTCACTGAAAAATAAAACAAAATATCTTTTTGAAGGTGAGCAGCTTGTTGGTAAATTTGCATATCAAGTAATAAAATAATTTTAACTCCCCCAGTCCAAAATATTAAATTTTAAAAAGTTATGTGGTAAGATAATATCTAATTGATTTCACTTTTCAGAATCCATTGAATGACAATTCACATGTTTCTCATTTAATATCTTAATGAGATGGTCAATCCCTGTCCCTTCCCTGAATAAGCATGTATTGTATACTGCTATGTGCTGTAAAGGATAAGATGCTGTTATTATTCTTCTTAATGTTCTTAGAAGTTTTTCATTCCAAATAACTACAATAAATATTTTAGTATAAGCTGTAACTAAGGGATAAATATACACAAAGAGACTGCATTACTTTGCTATATCCTATCTAAATTCTACTTTGGATTTTTGATAGCTGAATATGACAAATGTGACTATGGCCAAAGACTACTCATTATTTATGTCTCTAAAGTTGACCATGTCATAGTAAGAAAGATGCCCTAGGAGCAGATGCACCCTGACCATGTTTCTTGGAAAATTAGCGTTAATGGTATATTATAACCAAACTTGCAATTAGAGTTTCAAGCTCCTGGGTCTTGACCTTTCTAGTCCTTCCAATCAGCATTCTTCAAAAAATATATAATAATCAGGGATTGCAACTACCTTTGTGTTTCAAATATAAAATGCCAGACAAAGAGTTGTGAGTGTGATCCAAAAATATACATCACCTAGGACATGAGAATATGAACAGTCAATTCACAGAAAATTACATGCAATTGGACAATAAACATATAAAAAGTCCTTATACTTGCTAAAAATGTATTGTGAGTTTTTCCAATTAGTTAATACATATTTAACTTTGAATTTCAAAAAAAGTCAGTCATATAAGTATCAAAACAGAACCTCCTAATTTTTCCTACTTCCATTTTAATCAAACGAAGAAGGCTGATAGTGAGGTAAAACCAAAGAAAACTGTGTTAAAGTAGAATTTTTTTGATCATTTTATACAATGACCTCCATTTAAATATGGTGTCTATAAAATATGTCTGAAGATTTGAAATATTTTCTATTTTACTTTAATAATAAATGATATATTTTGTATTATATAACATACTATTTATAATTAAATATTAATAGTACTTTCTATACAGATATTCAAGTAAGAAAATAACGTTGATACAATAATATTAACTTATCAATAGATCTTATTAGAAATTTGCCTCCAGAAAGAGCCAATTCTCCAGAACTCTTGATTTCAATTTTATAGCCTGAACTGTGAGATAATAGATTTCTACTGTTTTATGCTACTCAGTTTGTGGTAATTTGTTATGGCAGCTCTAGCAAATTAATACAGTTGTTATAAATCCTGTACATACGTCTTTTTAGTGTAATCATAAAGTGTTACTTGTAATATTTGTACCCTATGGACCTTACTGATATTTTCTGTGGACCTAATATATGATCATTTGTCTTTCCATGAAGGTTACACAGGTGCTTGAGAAGAAAGTACATTGTCTATTGTCAGAGTATGAATTCCAACATCTATCCATAATATCTACCTTATTGGTTTATTTTGTAGGTCTTCTATTTCCTTACTTAGATTTAGTCCACTTGATGTGTCTTGTACAGAGAGTGTTATGTTAATGTCTCCTAGTACTACTGTGATTCTACTCATATCACCTTGCATTTGCTGACAGATTTTGCTTCATAAGGTGACTGCTGTGTTAGCTGGGCTATAAATACTCATACATGTTATGCTTTCATTGTGAATTGTGACATTTACCATTAAAAGGTGTCCTGCTTTATCATGTTTAATGCGTTTGCTCTTGAACTCTACTTTATCTGTTATCAGGATTGTTACCCCTGCTTCCTTGTGTTTTTTTAACTTTTGTCCCCGCTTGCCTGGTATATTTTTGTTTATCCTTCCCTTTCCCCACCTCCCATTCTGAATTACATTGTTATAGGATTGTCTTTCATATAAAGCATATAGATGTATCTTACATTTTGATTTAAGGTGAAAATCTTTTTTCCTTTAGTAGGAGAGTTAGGTGCATTCACGTTTTACCTATAACTGCTATGTTTGGTCTCAGCTCTGTCATATTTTATGATTATCTACATTGTGATATATTTTTCTCTATGAAATTCATATTCATTGCTCTTTCACATGTATATGTACACATACTGTTTAAAGCATGATTTGTTTTTTGGTCTTGTTGTTCTAGGGTTTACCTCTGTAGTATTTAAACCTTTTAATGCCCTTAGTTCCTTGACATTTAAACTTTATAACCTGGTTTAGTTGAAATTACTCTGGGTCAGATGTCTCCAAATTCTCTGGTTTTCTTTTATGTTTCACAATCATATATTTTCTTTTTCTTTTTTTCCCCTTTGGTCAAGCAGTTGCAAAAGGCACATCTTACATTTGTATCCTCTCCTCACTTCCCAGGAGATATGCATTTTGAAGACTACTCTTCAGGTGGTTCAAACGTCTAAGTCCCTACCTGGGATTCCACACTCAGGAATGTATTTTCAGACCTGTAAATGACTTAGTCCTTGTGGTGCAGGCCTTATATAAGCCTTAGACCTTACTGGGGTCTTCCTTCCCTCTGCCCTATAGTTATTATCCATTTGTTTTTTCTGCTTTTGCCTGTCACAGAGCTTGACATTAGGGCGGTTGAGGCAGGAGAGTGAAACATCTCTGGCTGAGATTTTGTGTTCTTTCTTTTTTTTACTTAGCGTTCTTTTGAAGTTTAGCCATTCTCTGTCTTCAAGATATGCTAAAGGGATGGTTTTTGTGTAGCTTTATTTTTTATTCTTGTTTTTTAATGTTTTGGGGGAACTATTGGGAGATGGGTGTTACAGACCAAATTGTGTCAATTCCTATGTTGAAGTCTTAACCGTCTAGTGACTATATTGGAGCTAGAGCCTTAAAGAAGGTGATCCAGACTAGATGAGGTCCTAAGAGTGGAGTTCTGATCCTCTGGTAGAACTGGTACCCCTATTAGAAGAGAAAGAGGTGCCAAAGCTCTCTCTCTGTTATGTGAGGACACAGGAGGAAGACAGCAATCTGCAAGCCAGGAAGAGATCTCTCACTAGACATCAGATCTGCAAACACCTGATCTTGGACTTCTCAGCCTCCAGAACTGAGAGAAAATAGATTTCTGTTGTTTAAGCCACTCATTCTATGTTATGTTATTATGGCAGCCTGAGCACACTACTATGATGGAGACTGAGGCAGTCCTAGTGTCCTTACCTACTGAAGTCTCAGCTAGTTAGCTTTTATAATCTCCCTATAATCAAAATTGATTAAATTTAATAAATTTATCAAAACCTTTTTCTATCTTCCTTCAGGCTAGATTTGAAGAAGTTCTCAATCCTCCCAGATCACCCCCCCCCTTTTTTTTTCAGCAAATGGAGTCTGTATTTAGTCCCATGTAGTTTGTAAGGGTCAGTATTTTCAAAATGTTTGATACTAGGATTATAAATCCAAATATCTTCCTCAGCATGCAATTTTATAATTTCCTTTATAATTATCTGAACTTTAACAGAACTTTCTGAACACATTATGGTTTCCCCCAAAATGACTTTAGCAATGAAATTCAGGCACATTGGAAAAGGATATATTTAAGCACATCTTATATTTTAAAGCTATATTGCCTTGTGGAAGTTTCTGGAAGACAGGGAGACACAGAGTATCTAGAACTGAGCTATAACCTTATACATTGTTCTCTGTTCTTCACAGAGATGAATATAAATGAAGATCTGTTTCTTAAAGCTTAAAATACAGTTATGAAAACAAGATGCAAAGATGCAGCACAAATAACAAAAATTTAAATTGTGTATTATTTGTGGATCTTGTTTGAAATTTGATTGTATATAACAACAGTTGTAGAGGGTTCAATGACAGACATACAGCTTGAGAAGAGCCCTGAAGGAGTTTGTAGGTTTGAATTGGCTGGAGAAGTGTTCAAGTCATGGAAATTACATGATATCTCACCACCCACCCTAGGCAGACATACTTGCTTCTCCCTTTATGCTTTGTAGGGGACCACCAGACTATGAATTTCTTAAGTGCTGAGAATTTGTATTATTGATCTCTGTATACATCCTATTATTGACTTAGATTTTTTAAGTTATTAATGGTATACACTAATGTACAAAAAATTGATAGTGAGTGAATGAATGAAGCAAGGTAATAAAAGCAATGGAATGCACAGGTAATAGTACATGTAAAATAGTGAATGACTACCTGAAGCTGTGGAGCTATGAGTTCTATTGCTGCAGAACAAAGTACCACAAACTTAGAAGCTGAAAACAACACACTTATTATCTCAGTTTCTGTGAGTCAGGAATTCTGACATAAATCATCTGGATCTTTGCTCTGGGTCTCTCAAGGCTGAAGTCCAGGTGTTGACCTGGCTGCATTCTCATTTGGTGGCTTGACTGGGGATGAATCCACTTCAAAGCTCCATGCCATTACTGGCAAAATTTTCTTCCAGCTGTGTGACTGACTGAAGGACCTGGCTTTGCTAACTATTGGCTGGGCTCTACCTTCCGGTCCTAGAAGCTGCCACAGTTCCCTGCCATGTGGTATGCTTCACAGACAGTTCACAACACAGCTGCTTACTTCCTTAAGGCCAGCATCAGAGTATTCTACCTCAGGAAGAACCCTAATCTCAGTTTCAGGAATTTCACCTTGATTAAGTCAAGCTCATCCAGGTTAATCTTCTTTTTGATCAACAGAATTGGGAATCTTAATTACCTGCAAAATCCTTTTGCATTGACACATTCTGTTGGCTAGAAGCAAGTCACAGATTCTGCCCAAACTCAAGGGGAGGGTATTATACAAAAGCCTGACTTATATGGGGAGGGGGAGAATTCTCTTTATGATGACTGTAATTCTCATTACAATGGGGTAGCAGTTTAACTCAGTTTAATTAAGGAATCAGATATTGATCACTAACCATGCACCAGGCACACTGACTTTTAATAACCCATAAATACTCACTTTATTTTATAAATATCCAGATAAAGATATGCTCATGAAAAGAAGAGAACACAAAGCAAGAACACAGAGTTCCATCTGGCAATTAAGGGATAGATCCTTGGAGAAAATGGGACATTAGGAGTGTTGAAGTGTTTCAAAAGTGTAGAGAGGGAATAGGAACATCGCAGGAAAAGAATAGCAAGAGCAGTGGCAGAAAGACACACAAAAGCAAGGCATGTCAAAGTCAGCAAGAGAAGCTCAGCATTGTCATAGCATTTACTGCAAGGTGGGGGATGCTCTAGTGGTTACCAGGAGCCAGGCACGGGAAGCTTTGTATGTGATTTTTAAGGAATTTAGACGCTATTCTCTAGGACAGGTAATAAGACATCTTTGAAGGGTATTAAAGATAAAACCAAAAAACTTTGGGTTGTGAGATGGGGACAGTTTTAAGTGTATTAATAAATCTGGTTAATAACTTATCTAGGAAATTGATGGTAGGGAGACATGAAGACTTATTTCAGGAAAATTTAGGAGCTTAAGCAACAACACTCAGTAACTGATTGGATGCAGTGTCAAGCAAAGAGAGAGGTGAAGCAAGAATGATCTTCAGACTATTAGGTAAGGGAATAGATGAACTGGGATATGGTAAACTGATACAACAAGAGACAAGAATAAAGTAGTAGTTTTCTATCACTGCTGTAACAAAGTACCACAAAATTAGTGCTGAATGTAAATGTGTTATCTTACATTTCTGAAGGTTAGAAGTCCAACAGCCATCTCAGGGGGCTAAAATCAAGGTGTAAACAGGACTGTATTCCTTTTTGTAGGCTCAAGGGAGGAATCATGTAGCTTTCCCTCTCCCACTTTTAAAGACTCTTGTGATTGAATTAAATCCACCTGGATAATTCAGAGTACTCTTCCTACATAAAGGTCAGCTCTTCAGCAACCTTAATTTCCTCTGTAACCTTAACTCTCCTTTGCCATATAACTTGGCATTTCCACAGGTTCTAGGGATTAGGACATGGATATCTTTGGGCAGGGGGAATTATTGTGCCTCTCATGGTCTGCTCTCAGACCTCCAGTGATACCCATCAATCCCACGTATGAAATACCTTAACTTCATTCCAATTTCTCAAAAGGTTTCTCATCACATTACAGCATCAACGCAAAGTACAAAGATCCATCTAAATCCCATCAGCTCAAAAGTCTCAAATTCCTCCCCAGATACATCAGGACAGGTATGAGAAAATAGTTACAGACATTCTGGTTCAAAAGAGGTGAAAATGTATACAAAAAAAAGAAAAAGAAGTCAGGGGTGCCAAGACATTTCACAGTCCAGTGAGGCAAACTCCAGTAGGTTTCAAGGTCTGGGAATAATCCTCTGTGCTTTTCGGCTCCATACTCTGGGCCTGAGGGTTTGCCCCCTGGGCTCCAGGCTCTGCTTCTGGATCATCATTCCTAGTTCATTAAATACAGCATATATTTACAGCTGAGTAATTTAATCAACCTGTTTCCTCCCTGTAGAATTTTGGAATTCTGACAACCTTCCTATATTTTGTATTCTGTTTCATTCCAAGCTGGCAGTGTTTGTTGGCATAAGATTCTCAAGAACTTTGTATCTCCTCTATACACTGTGAAGCCTACTCCAGTAGACAAGAGGCTTATCCATAGGTATTTCTTAGATAATCTCATCTCTATTTTCAGCTTCTACTGATATGACAGAGGTGCTCTATGAGTCACTCAATCTCTTCAAATAGCCTTTTGTGTCATACGGTACGCAGACCTTTTGATCTTCCTGAGGTGTTAGCGAAAGACTGTGTGGCCCCAGCCTTAACTCTCTTTTAGACTACAATTTCCTGAAAGCAAATCTCTTAATTTTAATCTCTTTTGAAATATGAATGAGAATTTCCCAGCTCATCATGCCCTGGTTCCCTTTTAATAATCCTTCTCTCAATTTATCTCTTTTCTCTTGTATTTTACTAGAAGCAGCAAGAAGAAACCAGGTTGACTCCTCAGAACTTTGCTGGGAAATCTCTGCTAAATGTCCAGTTTACAAGTTTTCCTTTCCACAGAACTGCAGGTAAAAATTCTGCTAAGTTTTCTGCCACTATAAAGCAAGGTTCCTCTCTCCTCCAGATTCCAATCACACATTCCTCATTTCCTTCAGAGCCCTCACCTGCAAATCCTTAAATGGTCATGCTTCTGCTGACAGTCTGTTCGTGATGACCGTGCTATCCTCTAAGATGATAGTTTGTCTCCATCTTCCTCCTGATTTCCTTCTTAGCCCTCACTAACACAGTTGTAAATATCCTTATTTCTACTAATACTCCATTCCAGGCAATCTAAGCGTATTATCTTACACACCTCGACATTTTTCTCGCCTCCATCACCCGATTCCAAAGCATCTTCTACATTTTTAGGTAATTTCGATAGCAGCACCCTACTTCCAGGTATCAGACCCTGCATGAGTGTTCTAGCTGACATGGTATACCCTAAACTTGGTGGCCTATAACAATACAATCATTACCTTACATTTCTGTCGGACAGAAGTCCAACACGGGGAATGCTGGGTTAAAACCAAGATGTCAGCACGGATTCTTTTCTTTCTGGAGGATCTAGGGGAACATCAGTTTCCTTGCCTCTTCGAGCTGGAGAGGCCACGCACATTCTTTGCCTCAGGATCGTCTTCAGACATCTTCACAGTCAGTAACTGAATCCCTGACTTTTCTTACATAGCTCCATCTCTCTCCGGCTCTCTTCTGCCGTCTCTTCCATTTTTAAAAGTTCTTGTGATCACATTAGGTTCCCCTGGGTAATCTAGGTTAATCTTCCTATTTGAAGGTTAACTGATTAACAATTCAAATTCTAGCTGCACTGTTCATTCTCCTTTGCCATGTAAGCTAACATATTCACACGTTCCAGAGATTAATATGTAGACATCTTGGGAGCATTATTCTGCCTACCATAAATAGCTAGGGAGAAATTTGATGAGTTCAGTTTAGGACAGATTGAGTAAGAGTTGCATCCAGACCTCCAAATGGCTAAGTCCAGGTGGCAGCTGAATAAACAAGTCTGAATATTTGGCAAGAAGACATGCATAATATATAGATTTTAACATCTTGCATGCAGTGGTTTTCAGAGAACTTATTTAAAAATACAACTTTCAAGGTCTACTACAAGACATTCATTATGAAGAAGGTAGGATCCAAGAATATGTATTTAGCAGTCATCCCAGGTGATTCTAATTTAGGTAGTGCTCTGATGATACTTAGTGAAACAGTTTGATCTTATTACCAGAGGTTGGATACCTATGATAAAATGGTGGAGATAGTGACAGTGTGACCCTGGTGAGGAGGGTTACTGTACAGTCAGGACCTTGGGCTACTAAAGGGCCAGGGGGAACTTAGGCACTTCAAAGCTGTATGTCATACATAACAAAATGTTAATAAATAAGAAAAGGCTGCTTTTGTAAAAAAAAAAAAAAAAGCCTTTCTGACATGCAGTGACTGAGCTGAAAGGCTTCAGAGGGGTTGTGGTATAGAGAAACAGGAAAGTAGGAAAAAAATCTGTACTGCTATATTCTAGTCTATACTGCAAACTGCAAGCCTTGTGACCTTGGGAAAGTCACTGTATCTCTCAGTAATATCATTTTTCACATCAATGTTATGTCTGTACTTGGCATATAGAGTTATGAGAATCAAATAACGTATAGCATGTGGGAGATGTCTGTAAATAACAATTGTATATGTGGATTTAAAAAGTAAAGATCTGGGGATACTATTATAGAGAAAAAAGAACTGAAAGCAGTAAGAACTCTGTTAAGAAATGAATGAAAGAAGAGTGTTGTATCAAAACTTGCTAAGTTTAATAAACCCTATTCACGTCAATCCCTCAGTGTTTCTTCTTGCTCTGAGAATGTATATTCTTTGCTTCCATTTTATCCCATTTCTTTTCTTTCTGCTATTAATGCACAGAGGGTTGTAACAAATTCTGTTCTCAAATTGCATCAGGCAATAGATGGCTCTGATTCCCAACTCAGAAAAATCTCATTTTCAAGAACTGTTTGAGACTTGACTTTGATTGCATTCAGAATGTCTTGGTTCAAAAGTCTTGCTTTTGTGTAAATAAGAAAAGCAACTTTGAAAACTACATCTACAAGTGGGAATATGGAAAAAAGAGGACGAGCTAAAGGTTATGAAACAAAATAAAACATTAATGGAGAGAAATACAAGCACAATATTACTATACACAGTATAGTAATATTTTTTAAAATATGAAAAACTCTAACCCAAAAAAGGTATATAAATGAACTGCGGTAAAGTAATAAAATTTGAAAGAGTCCAGTCTGCTAAAAATGTACTAAAGATAATTTTGAATAGCGTTCATAATATTAGAACGTGTATACTAAACTAAAAGGTCACTTTGAAACACGTGAGGAAGCCAAGCCAAGGACAGAGTTTGTTACATTATATTTACCAGCTGCTTCTTTGAAGGAGTAATTGTTGGCATTGGTCATTGAGAGGATGTAACCTCTGGTTCACCCGAGAGCTGGACCCAAGCAACACAAGGCTGTTCACCCCTACCTCGTCCTTGGATTGTACATTCTGCCCGTCGTTCCCATGGTGAGAGCTATTTCAAGGACACAGACTTGCGGGAGTAAGGTGTGATTGACACCATCTGGGTTGAATATGGGACTGAACCCAGTTAAGGCCTCTGTATAAACTTTAAGATTCTGGCAGGTGGGCATGGAGGTTTACTTGTCTCAAAGCTGCCCAAGACAAGCTTCTATGTAAGTTCCCTTGCTGATGAAAACTGCCACCTACCAATCTGGAGTGGTCTGCCTCTTTTTTGGCTTTTCCTTACCCTCTGTGTACTGGGGCCATTTTTTGAACTAAGAGCAATTTAAATTTTCTTTTATTAAAATAATATGTTTCAACCTAAGTATTCTTTTGTCTAAAAGTTTCCTAAATACTAAGAATTTTAGAATAATCAATGTCAGATTATATATTTTTAAAAATTTCAATGATGCCTAAAATTCAAAGAGCTAACAAACATTAAATAGAAGCCCCCTAAAACAATATGGTTTGTATGAAAATCGCTCACTAAAAAAAGTGCCTAGTGAAAATCAGCAATTTATAGGCCACAATATTAATCAGACCTCACATAGTAGCATTATTAGCTAAGATTAATTTCTATGACACATGATTCAACCATTTTAAGACCATCAGCTTTCACACAATCCTTTGAAGTTGATTGTTTTATTCTCCTTAATAAATATTGACCAGGATTAAGGGGGAAAGAGTGACTCATTATCTCCTTTTTATTACCCTTTCTATGCCATTGATCGTCAATTGCTAAAGTTAATTTCAAACCATTTATTGTTATTCACTTATTTTTAGCAATTTTTACTTTCAGTGATTCATTATTTGTAACTCATAGCTGAAGCCCAGCTTGTATCCATCTTTGTATACTTTCATATCTGTTGACACACAGTGGGTCTTAAAAATTTGTGTTTAAGCAAAATTAATTAATAGAGTAGAATTGTTCCGATAGGATCTTATATGTCACTACCTCCCATAGAGTGCATTGGACATCCTGAAAAGAAAATATTTATTAATAGCCTAAATATCTTATATTAGAAATGTTTATAAACAATCTAAATATCTTAGAGCATTCTAGAGTTGTTTATTACATAAAAAATTAAAAATAACTTCCTGGTAACATGGTTTCATAATAAAAAGCAGAAGGATTTGCATAAGTAATTCTCTGAAATTGATAACTGTGTGGGTGTGTATGCATATAGACACAGGTGTCTGTACACATATACATCTGTGTGAATATAGATACAGATACACACATATCTGTATCCATATTCACACAGATACACATAATACATATCTGTGTAATAGCAAGATTATGTAGACATGAACATTGGCTATGTTTCTCTAGGAGAGTTATAGCATAATTTAAAAAATTACTTCTCAATAGGTTTTTTTAATACTACCTACTTACTTAATAAGCTTGGGGATTGCTTTATGTTTTATCTCCTTTCATAAATTTTTCATACTAATTCAACACGGGAAAATTCTTTTAATGTTTACTAGAAATAAATCATTAACTTTTTTTAGTATATAGGAAAATTGAGATTGTTGAAATGATCCAAAAAGATTGCTGAATACTTTCAATGGAAAACTCAACACTGTTGGTTTATCTGATTCTATGAGTTTCTGTGTCTTTCATTGTTTTTTATCTATTTCACAGCTCTGTAAGCTGCAAGTAATTTTCTGTAGAAATGAAAATTATCCAGTGGAGTGTATTTGACTTTGGCCCTAGGGATACTGACAATTTTGCATCTATTAAGCAAATTCATTTCAGCATTACTGACTGTCTATATATGTGCCTACTCTGTGGATTTGCCTTTGAATCAGTTGAAACATCTTGCTGGTTCTTTTATTAACTAAGGAGTTAAATAAAATTATTAATGTGTCCATTTTACATTTGTATAAGAAATTATTTTTTAAAGTATCCTTTGACATTGGATTGACATAGTCTTAAGACATGCTAGAAATAGTGGATATCAAGTTTCTCAAGGTCATTTCTATAAAAAAATTCAATTTTATATAAAAAGTTTAACATTATGTTTAACAGTTCTCACTCCTATAACCATGACATTTCAAGTACATTTTATATAATCTTAGGATGATGTAAGATCTCAAATATTATTTTATCAGTGATTTCAACTACTTGATTACTTTCACTTATTTAAATCTCCAGGTCAGCATTTTCCAATAGCACCATGGAGTTAGGTGATTTTACCAGGTAGAAGTTTAGTTCCTACACTTTCTCTTTACCTTTATAGAACGTAAGAGGTTGTATAAGTCAAAGTATAGACATCTGGTGGCATGATTTTAATTTGTAACCAAATGTCTTATCAAATTTTCTAGAAATAACTCATGATTTATTCACTTTCAGAAGGGTACCACTATGTAATCAGATACCATATATATGTGAGCCCAAGTACCTCAAAAGTATGTAGAGGATATATTACATCCTCTTTACTGTCTGTTTCACAGTTCTATTTTAGGTAAGAAATAGAGTCAGTTGATGCCATTTAAGAGATCAACAGCAACAATATTGGCATAGTCTCATAAAAGAGAGTTACAATGTGTAGACAATAGTATTGATATATACTCCTCATAGATATACATTTATATATATATACACTATATATATATATAGATGTAGACATATACATCAAATATATTTATTTAGAGCCACTTAATCATTAAGTTTCAATGAAAGTGAAAAAGCAAACCATGGAGTATTTTGTTAAAAATGAATGATAAACCAATATCCTTCTGCACATACTTTAAATGAGAAGAATGTAAATCTATTTCCTTGGATGGAGTGGAATTGTGATTTCCAGTGACTAGAAGCTGACTGCCTTCACAATGTTTCTGTTCACTGAGGAGGGTGGGATACCTGACTGATTCATGAGTTGGGAACTTGAATGAATTAAGGAAATTGACAAAACAGAGCATGACTCCTTTTATGACATTACAGAAAAGATTTTGTGTTATTTACGGTACATCTATCATTTTGCCTGTCTGTTAGTACTGTGTTATTCCACTGCTGTTAAACTTCTTAAAACTCCAAGTAGTTTAGAGTCAACAGGGACTGGTACATTATATTCAATCTAAGCGGCTATAAAAGCCAATGTAACTAAGTACCTATAAACTTTAAGCACTGTTACTATCAACATGAAGAATGTAATAGGCAAAATGTTTTACACATCCAATGTGCACTACAAAATTCTGTACATAATTTTTACAGTTTTAATTTAAAAGTATACTAGTTAGATATTTCATCTACACTCTTATAGTGATAAAAATGCAGATACTGCTTAAAGAAAAAGTATCTTTCCCAAGCAACATTTAGATCTGAAAATTAGTATTTTATTTCATATTTTAATGCTTATTTGATTTTCTGGTTATAAATGTTTATGGGGATAAAATTTAAAAGAGATATTTGTATATTCTTCTATCACATACAATTAAAATAAAAAATTTTCATTACTAAATATAGAAAAGGTAGGTGTGAACTATTTATTGAGAAACATTTAATACATGGAAATTTTTTGTCTTTTGAATATCACCTCATTCTAAAAATTCACAAAAATGTGAATAAATGTTATTAGAATATCTTTGATCTTGAAATAAATATGGACCTTATGAAAATCCATCGAACAATCCATCACATTTCAAAATCAAAAGTTATAAAAATCACTCTAAATTCTACTGCTCAAAAATAATAAGAATTGCTAAACATTAGGTGACAGCATTTTATACATTCTTATACACATGTATTTAAATGGATAGTTAACTACTTAGCAGTGTGAATTAAAATGGTATAATACAAATATGTATTGTTAACTTATAAAATAAATGTAATGATCCTTGAATGAGTCAAAGAAAATAAGAAATTGAGGAAATGAAGCTTTATGCCTATTCACATGAATGTACGCAATGTCTCGATGTATGGGATGCACTGAGAGATCTTTACCTTCAAAATGATGGAAGATTAAGAAGAAATAAAAAAGCAATATTTGCTTGGAATGGAAGTCATCTTTTTTAAGTTCTGTGTTGTTAAGTAGTTGGTTGTGTAAATAATGAGAAAATTATCATTTAACTATTCCAAATGTTTTAGTTTGTTATTATTTTTATATTGTCATGAGTCTTAGCTTGGGTTGCCATAACAAAATACCACAGACTGTGTGGCTTAAACAATAGACATTTATTTCTCACAGTTCTGGAGGCTGGGAAGTCCAAGATCAGGGTGCCGACAGTTTGAATTCCTTGTGAGTGCTCTCTTCCTGGCTTGCAGTCAACTGCCTTCTTGCTGTGCCTTCAGTTGCTGGTACCTCTCACTCAGGTTTTAGGGGTCTAAAAGCATCACACTCTCTAAATTTTCTCATTGTATCTCTTGATCCAATTAACAAAGTATCAGGTTGGCACTTAGCACTGAGGAAGAAGTGTTATTTGAAAGCCTATGTTCAAATGGCCACATTTACATGAATGTGGTTTTCACTGCTGTAGGCGTGTAGAAGCAGGGATGGAAGATGTTCTGGCTTGGAACTGGTGTACTTCCGATTGGATTCTGGCATTCCATGTTGCAAAGAATTTAAAATGACTAAGTGATATGTGGGAAATAACTGAGGCCAAGAAAGAACTGTGAGGTTTAAAAAATGCAAAGAGGCAAGAAAATATTGCTGTCTATGAGGTCAAATAATATGTGTAGAGAAAATAAAATTTTCAGAGAACTGGAAAGATAAGGAATTGAAGTTAAAGGTGAGAAGAATACCAGAATTTAAAAATCTGATGTGAACTAGCCACAGAAGATGTTAGGGTTCCTGTTAGGGCAGTGAGTGTGGGTGGCCAAATTAGAATGGGAATGCATGCTACTGAAGATAAGGAAAAAACCAATAAGCTGCAGAGCCAGGCTGTTGAATGTAGTTTTCACAAAAGCATTAACTTCACTAACAGTGACAGCTGGGTGGCGGGGAGGGATGAGGTTGGGAGGGTGGGGCTCGGTGGGGGGGGATGCCTGATAGCCTCTGGTCAGAGTTTTCTTTAAATGCAGATGTGACTTCCTGGAAAGTAAGCAATTTTTGAAAAATAGAGAAGCATAGAGCCTCCTGACACGAATCTCACAGAGGTGGTGAAGTATTGATTCAGATATAGCCATGCAGAGTTAGGAGAATGCCAGCCACATCTGGCACATGCACACAGAGCTTCAGATAATTTAGATGATTCCTTTAATGCACTTTCCTTAGAGAAGGTGACACAGTGTGAATTCCTGGGGGGCTATTTACCTTTTATATTCCAGATGTTAGCATAGAATAATCCATTCATTCAAAAGACTTGTTGGATGTCAGCTATTTCTCTTTTCTACTTAGAGGATTTATTCTTCCTCTCATGGTCCATAAGAACTAAAATGTTTCAGACAGTGCAAACCATCAAAATATGCTTTCAATAAACCTGAATTTTCAGAAAACTTTCATGCTGTATTTTATTTGCTTCAATGCTCTAAAAATTTTCCCCCTATATAGTTTTTCTGAATATATTTTTTAAACTTCAGTGGTTTGGTGCTCACACACTTTACCCTTTGCTGAATCCTGTCCACACCCCACTCTCTCTCTCCAAATGAAAATATCCATAGACATACAGCCAGTTAGGATCAAAGACTAGACTTGACTCCCAGCCAAGACCCATACTTCCCCATAACTCTTCCACATCACCTCCAGCCCAAGCGGTTTAAACATTTTCTTTCTTACCCCCTTATTAGAATATGTACACTAAGAAACATGTGACATGATACAGCACCCTGGTTTAAAAAAAGTTGAAAAGTAATTTTAAAAGAGCTCAAGGCTCTACTTGTATTTTGGTAATATCTGAAAGAGATACATAATACAAAACACAAATCTTCACATTCCTCTTCTTTCATCCATTTTCCTCTTTTCTTAAATCCCTCTGAGTAACTTCACCACCACACACAAACTATGCACATTTTTTCTCTGCTAGAAGAAAACTCCCCCAGACCTAATCCAAATGCATCTCTCAGCCTACGGCCCCCTTCCCTACTGCCTTTCTAGTCCTGATTTCCTCTTATAGTTGCACTGATGTGGCAATGCTAAAGAGCCAACCATTGTCTGGTTTTGGTACAAGGATGACGCTGGCCTCATAGAATGGGTTCGAAAGTGTGTACAATTTCTTGGAATAGTTTCAGAAGGATAGGTGTTAACTCTTCTCTAAATGTTTGATAGAATTCGCTTGTGAAGTCATCTGGTTCTGGACTTTTGTTTGTTGGGAGTTTTTTAAACTACTGTTTCAAGTTCAGTACTGGTAATTGGTCTGTTCATATTTCCTATGTTTTTCTGGTTCAGTCTGGGGAGATTGTACCTTTCTAAGAATTTGTCCATTTCTTCTACGTTGTCCATTTTATTGGCATATAGTTGTTCATAGTAGTCTCTTATGATCCTTTGTGTTTCTGTGGTGTCAGATAAAACTTGTTTTTCATTCTGATTTTGTTGATTTGGGACCTTTCTCTTTTTTTCTTGATGAGCCTGGCTAAAGGTTTATCAATTTTGTTTATCTTTTCAAAGAACAAGCTTTTATATGTGGAATATAAAAAATACAACAAACTAGTGAATAAAACAAAAATGAAGCAGACTCGGATATAGAGAGCAAACTACTGTTTACCAGAGGGGAGAGTGAAGGGGGGAGGGGCAATATAGGGGTGGGGAAAAAAAGGTTATTTTGGGATTATATACAACTATGTGTGTGTAACTTTTGAAAGTTCCAAGCACTATAGAATTTAAAGACTCTTTCACTCCGTAAAAAATAAATTAAAAAATAATAAGAGAGGGCATGTGATCTAATAAAAATATATTTTTTTAAAAATGCCAATCACCTGTTAACCACCAGCAGTAACTTTCTGGAGAATAGGAATGGGAAAAAACCTGAGTAGGCAAAGCCACAGTCCTTTCTATGGAGCAGAAAGAAGGAGCTCCTACTAATCACATACATTAACAATTTTATCCTCTAAAGGGAAGCTTTATATAAGAGAAATTGATTATATTTGTATATAGCAGTACTGTAAATAAAACTCTAGCTGACATGTTATAGGCTTATCCATGATATGAACCCAAGGGAACAAATTTAATGAATCAGTATTTATAAGCTCTTTTCACCTATGTCTTGTGGTTTTAGCCACTGATTTCAGAATGTTGCTGAAAAAAATATATTTCTTCCTAATGTTTGATTTCATGATCCCATGTTGACAAATCTCCATATTGGATTTCAATAAGTCCACAAAAGTTAAATATCTACTTTTAGCCCACTTTGATTTTCACAAGTTTAATTCCAACTTAATAATATAAAATGTGTAAAATAATCTGGCATTAGAATGTAGAATATAGTAAGTATTTGGCAGATGTTGCTTCACTTTCCTCGTTTCTCATAATGAAAAAAAATGGCACAATTATAAAATTTTGTAGGAAAAAATATGAAACTGTTGTCTATTAATTACCAACAGTTTAGGAAAGACAATACCCTCTCCTTGTTAGCTTAATATTGAGGCATTAAAAATTATATGCCATATACTTGTTGATTAGGTAAACTACATTTTACTAAGGATTTTTTTTTAGAATTTTATCTTTAAAATAACTAAAACATCTTGAAGTGTCACCAAACAGAAGTGAACATTTAATAAACACCCTGCTGTAATAGTTACAGAAAATCGCTTGAAGGTGGTCACTGTACTAGGTTTTATAAATTTTAGCTTTGGTCAAATCAGATCACCGGAAAGCTACAAACTTGAACTATATTGCCTTTGTTGTTAACAGAACTGCCTTCTCTGAATTAAGTTTTGAGGTCATGCCCCAATTTTTTTATGAAAGAACAATACAAGAAGGAATCATATGAAATCTATTTTGTCACTTAATACAAAAATATTATTGAGGAATATTGTCACTCAGAAGCTCATATATAACATCTCAGGAAAGGCATTATATCCCAATTCAGGGCTGGGAAAAGCTTTTCTCCTTCAGAGGCAAGCTTCTCCTTTCATTAAGGTGAGAAACGACGCTATCTTCATTCTAACATGAACTACTAGGAAACTAAACCTAACATTGTAATTACTACCCAGTTTCTTTTGGACTGAATACTTGTATTTCTCTTTATCTTGGCCTTGGTTTTCTACATATTTATAACTTCCCTATACTAATGTTTTATGTCTAATTTCATTTACTTTTTGTTTTACACTGTATGTTTACATTGCAGTGTCTTATGTTTTATAAAACAATATAGACATTATATAATTGATGAAACGCTTAAGCTTTGTCTAGGCACAAAAACTATTTTCGTTAGAATTGTTTAGTCAGCAAACACATAGAGGAGTGAATTCAACTTTCATATGCTTTTCCTATATATAATACTTCATATTGAATTATGCTTTATTTATGCCTTGGGATAAAATACAAAATTAATAACATAAAATATCAGTATCTTACTAGGGTCAAAAGAGAATACAGTAAGTCCCCTACATATGAACGAGTTCTGTTCCGAGAGCATGTTCCTAAGTCCAATTTGTTTGTAAGCCCAACAAAGTTAGCCTAGGTACCCAACTAACACAATCGGCTATATAGTACTGTACTGTGATAGGTTTATAATACTTTTCACACAAATAATACATAACAAACGAACAAACACAAAAAAGTAGTAATGTACAGTAAAGTATACAAAAGCACAACCACTTGTAGAGAATGCACGCACGTGACATTGTATGCCAGACATGTGAACTAACTTACGTGACTGGACATGCAAATGCGACTTCGCATCTCTGAAAGCTCTCAACTTGAAGGTTCGTATGTAGGAGACTTACTGTATTTAATTTTTAATCTCCCTTTCCTACATCTGAGAATGTAGAACTACAGGTAGAAACCATTTGTAAAGTTCATCCTCACCTGGAGTCCTTAGAGTACAACCAAATTCACATATTTTTGTAGAAATAAGTAAACTTCTGACATTCATACTTGACTCTTTAAAAAGCTATTTATTCAGAATTATTCAGCAGTTATTATGTCTTACTCCTTGTTATGTTCTGTGAATAAGATGAAAGATGCTATCCAGTGGGTAACATAGACAACTAAATTAACAATAGAGGCATCCATAGGGGTCTATGAAAATAAAAAACAGAGCCATCCAGAAGAATCTTAAAATGAGTATTCCTCCTGTAGAGAACACTTCCTGCAAAGGCATATGTATAAGTGCTGTGGTGTAAGGCATCACGGGTCATGGGGCACTGCAGGAAGTTGGATATAGTTAAAAGAATTGATATGGTTAGAAGAATGTGTACAAGATGGGTACTAGTCAGTAGATGAGCCTGGAGAAGTGCTCAGGACTTATTTGTATCTCATATGACAAAGGTCAGAGTTTATATCAAGGACAGGGAGAATGAATATCATTTTTCCAAGGGATTATCAATCAAAATTATATTTTTAAAACATTATAGTTGGCCCTCTGTATCTGCAGATGCGGAACCACAGATATGGAGGGCGAAGGGCTGACTGTAAGGAACTTGAGCATCCACGGATTCTTGTATCTTTGGGGGTCCTGGAACCAATCCCCCACGGATGCAAAAGGACGACTGTACTTTGTAAGGTGAAAGAGAGATTGAACTTGAATAGGAGTGGCACAAGGAAGATTAATGATGAGGATAAGGTCCCAATCACTGCTGGGGCGGTGGGCATGAAAATCAAAGGTTATAAGAGGAAATGAAAGAAAAAGAATTGTCAGAATTTGAGTGAAATGACCTAGAAAGAATAATAAGGATTGGATTACATGGTGATTCACTGAGATAAGAAATTTAAAATGGGAGAAGCTTTGCAGCATAGAAGATTTCATGTAGCGGTGGTTTCAGTTTGAGGAATGAGTAATATATTCAGGTCAAGGTTTTAGCAAACGATTATATGCACAGGTCTGAAGCTGAGCAAAGAGCTAGAGGCAGAGGCTTCAAAGTCATTAGTTTAACTGGGAGTTGTTGCCATGGATGGGAATGAGATCATCCAACAAGTATGCAGAGAGGAGAGAAAATGGAATTGAGAGCAGAATCCGATGGAGTACTAGGGTGCTTTATCTTGGTTTATTTTGATTTTCCTTACCGGCCTACTATGAGAGCTAGTCAATGTGGGCATATTCATATTTTCCCCACTTTCATGCCCTCTGTGTTTTGCTTTTATTTTCCAAGTACATGCTACAGCTTGTCCTTGGAATACACTTTCCCTGTCATGTCTTTCAATTTACATATTCTTCAAAGATCTTCTAAAATCTCTCCTATGCCTCTAAATAGGTATTACTTCTCCAGTCTTGCCTTTTTTACCTATATCCACCCCCATCCAAATCTACGGTGCATCATTGCCGCCTCTCTTTTCCTACACCCTCAGGTTTCTTGCTCTCATGTCTTCAGAGTTCAAGTTCCTGAAAGCTTTCCACTCTTGCTGTCTCCTCTGTCTGCAGCAACCTGCCTTTGCTTCCACTGTTCACACAGTTTCTCTCCTCAAGGTCTCCACTTGTGATGTTCTCGCCTTGGGCTGAGCACTCACCAGCTGTTCACACAGTATGTGGTGAATTGAATTAGCCTGGAAGAGATGAGGAAACGAAGAAAGGGAGCAACTGTAGAAAGCTGGGGTTGGAAAGCATTTCTGGCAGTTGTGATCTTTGTAGTCTTATATAAGAGGGTGTTAAGTTTTACAAACTCTTCGGAAGTGGAGGATAATTTTATTTTTTTTTTAATTTTGAATCTGTTTGCAGAGCAGCATGCTGTTTTTATGTTAGAGGTTTTGGAGAGTCTGATGGAAATTCTGACATCCTCCACACCTCAGCACAGTTTTTCATTCCAGTATCAATGTAGGGATTGGAACTTGTTGCAAGAATTTTTTAGAAATACCTTGCTCTGTAATCCAGTACAACTTGGCCAGCTGTAATGACAGTGTCCTAAATAAAGGTCAAATGCCTGCATTAACTCTCCAGAACTTTCCTTGATTTATTCAGTGTTTACTAAGCAAAACATATATAGCACTGTACTAGGACTTGTAGTATACAATATACTAGTATATTTATATAAAGCTAGTATGAAATAAGGAAAATATGTATTTAATGTTCTTTTGAGGTTAAAATTCAATTGAGGAAGAAAAGGAAAAAAAAAACCACATTAAATACTTTAGCAATTAAGATTTATTGAGCAATTTTTTATAGAACCAGAACAAAAACCTAAGGATAAAAGCACAAATAGGATATCCTACCTCCAAGATGCTCAGGGCCCAATAACAGGAGAGTCATATGTTAACACGCAATTACAATACACTGTCATAAACAGTATAATGGGGAGGGTTCTCCTGACTTCATTGTAAATGAATTTACAATAGATAACTACAAATTACCTGAACCAAAACAGCTTGGAGAGGCCTCAAGAAGATTGAAAAAAGTTTTGACTCATCTACAACTTTAACATCTGCCTTTAACACCAGAGTTCAGGCAGCTGCACTGAGGAAAATCATCATCCTGCAGCAGGGAATTATATCTAAGCCAGGTAGAGTCAACAGGTACAACAAGTACAAATAAGAACTAAAGAAAAGGCACTGACTCTATAGCATAGAGTCCAGAGTGAAAACACAGATGGACCCACCTTTGTCCAGTAAAGCCATGCTTGGTTAAATGCCTTGGAAACTGGACCCAATAGGCTTTTTCCCTCTCACTTGAATTCCTGAAGGACAATTTTATGTAGAGATTCTTAATCTAGTCTCCAGCCCATGATAATCACCATTCTATACTCTGTTTTTAGAAATTAGGCATTTTTCAATTCCACATATAAGTGAGATCATGCATTATTTGGAAACTGAAGACTGGATTAAGGATCTCTTCATAAAATAGTCCTTGAGGAATACAATTGAGAGGGAAAAAGCCTATTGGGTCCAGGTAGAAACTCAGAGTGGCTATGGGACATCTCTCTTTTCTGTTGAAAGAAGTATGGCTTAAATCTAGATCTCTCTCTAGTTATGAATGAGTTAACTGTTTTTCACAAACACATAACATCAAAATATTCAGTATTCAAAAATGACACATTTATGAAAAGGATTTAACATATGAAACAGAAGAAAGCCAGGAAAAATCACCTTTTTATTCACAAAAAGATACAGAACCATGACTTTCAAGAGAGTAGAACAATATGCCATAGAGAGAAAAATGTCTTTGAGAAAGGCAGGTCTGAAAAGAGAGTAGGCTCAAACAAGACTAGAATACAAGGATAGACAAAATCCAAAATAAAAGAAAATTTTGCCTTGAAGCTTACTATGAGTGCAACTACTGTTTTTTTTTTTTTAATGCTTGATTATTTTTGCCTATTTATTTATTTATAACATTAACTGTAATAAAATTAGCAAAAAACAATTCTAAAATGAATTATAAAAATAAATATATAAATTATATAAGAAGAAAAGTATATTATTTTCCTTTGGGATTTAAAAGACTAAGTAAATAAATACTTAATTATTTGCCAATGCTCACCGAAGTAATGTATAAATTTAATGGGGAATTTTTCAGCTTTTGATCTTAAACGTTAAATTTCACCTGGAAGAGTCATATTGAAGAGAGTCAAAGAAATTTTGCAGAGAGATGAGGTAGTTTTGTAATGAAAATAATTAGTTGGCCTTCATTGGTGGCGCAGTGGTTGAGAATCTGCCTGCTAATGCAGGGGACACGGGTTCGAGCCCTGGTCTGGGAAGATCCCACATGCTGCGGAGCAACTAGGCCCGTGAGCCACAACTACTGAGCCTGCGCGTCTGGAGCCTGTGCTCCGCAACGAGAGAGGCCACGATAGTGAGAGGCCCGCGCACTGCGATGAAGAGTGGCCCCCGCTTGCTGCAACTAGAGAAAGCCCTCGCACAGAAACGAAGACCCAACACAGCCAAAAAAAATTAAAAAAAAAAAAAATTAGTGCTGCACAAGTATAAGAATAGACAAAAATCAATAAATTTTTTACATGACTGAGTTTGGGATTTCAAGTCAGTGGGATAAGAAAAGCTTAGGCAGCAGTCAATGCTGGAACTAGGGTAATTGGTTAATTAGTTGGAGAAAATAAGGTTAGATTCTCACACACTGAAATAATTTCTTATAAGACAAGGGATTTGTTGCTTTAAAAAAATCCAGAAGAAAATATAGATATTTATCTTACCTTGAGGTGGAGAACACATTCAAAGACTAAAATACAAGAAAAATTCATAGAGGAAAATACTGACCAATACGACTTCACAAAATACCAAATCATGTCATTCACAATAAAAGACGTGCTGCCAGCTAGACAAAAATTTGCAAGACATAATAAACACTAAATAGAAAATTCTTGCATATCAATAAGAAAATGTCTTTAAGTAAAAGGATAAAACCCATGAAGCACAACAAAAAGTATAAAATACTATAGCAGAGGGATCATACAGATTGAAAGAATAAAGTGGTTGTTTTAGGATAAATGCTTTAACATGCATTCATGTGTTTCTGACATCATTTGTTCATATACTTTCATTTTTTTAAATTTATTATTCAGATATGATTGACATACAACGTTGTGTAATTTTAAGGTGTACAACTGTTAGTTTGATTCATTTATATATTGCAATAGAATTACCAATATGGTGTTAGCTAATACCTCTGTCACATCACATAATTATCATTTCTTTTTTGTGTTAAGAATAATTAAGATCTAGTCTCTTAGCAACTTTGAAGTTTATAGTACAGTATTATTGTCTATAATCGTTGCTGTGCATTAGATGTCCAAGACTTATTTATCTACTGACTGTAAGATTATATCCTTAAACTACATCTCCCCAGTGTATCCGTGTAGCTTGTTTTATACCTAATAGTTTTTATCTCTTACTACCCTACCCCTATATCGCCACTTCTCCTTCCCTCTCCCCACTGGTAACCACTAGTTTATCCTTTATTATATCTGTGAGTCTGCTTCCTTTTTGTTATACTCACTAGTTTGTTGTATTCTTTAGATTCCACATAGAAGTGATATTATACAGTATTTATCTTTCTCTGTCTGACATATCGCACTTAGCATAATGACCTCTAAGTCCATCCATGTTGCAGCAAATGGCAAAATTTCATTCTTTTTAATGGCTGAGTAGTATTCCATTGTGCATATACATATATGTGTGTGTGTGTGTGTGTGTGTGTGTGTGT
Organism: Balaenoptera physalus; assembly: GCF_965194825.1. Classification (NCBI taxonomy): domain Eukaryota; kingdom Metazoa; phylum Chordata; class Mammalia; order Artiodactyla; family Balaenopteridae; genus Balaenoptera; species Balaenoptera physalus. The sequence goes on from NC_138899.1 coordinate 17,736,643, forward strand.
GTGTGTGTGCAGATATATATACACATACACATATACATGCCACATCTCCTTTATCCATTCCTCTGTTGATGAACACTTAGACTGCTTCCATATCTTGCTGATTGTAAACAATGCTTCTATGAACATCAGGGTGCATGTATCATTTCAAATTAAGGTTTTTATTTTCTTCAGATATACACCCAAGAGTGGAATTTCTGGGTCATATGGTAGTTCTATTTTTAGTTTTTCTGAGAAACCTCCATACTGTCTTCCACAGTGGCTGCAACCAATTTACATTCCCATCAACAGTGTATGAGGGTTCTCTTTTCTCCATATCCTTGTCAATATTTGTTATTTGTAGACTTTTTTGATGATAGCCATTCTGACAGGTGTGAGGTAATATCTCATTGTGATTTTGATTTGCATTTTCCTGATGATTAGTGATGTTGAGCATCTTTTCATGTGTCTGTCGGCCATTTGCATTTCCTCTTTGGAAAAATGTCTATTCAGTTCTTCTGCCCATTTTTAATTGGGTTGTTTATTTTTTTGATGTTAAGTTGTATGAGCAGTTTACACATGTTGGATATTAATCCCTATCAGACATGTTATTTACAAATATTTTCTCCCATTCAGTAGGTTGTCTTTTTGTTTTGTCAATGGTTTCCTTTGCTGTGCAAAAGCTTATAAGTTTAATTAGGTCCCATTTGCTTATTTTTGCTTTAATTTCCTTTAGGAAATATATCTAAAAAAATCTTGCTATGATTTATGTCAGAGTGTTCTCCCTACGTTTTCCTCTAGGAGCTTTGTGGTTTCCAGTCTTGCATTTAGGTCTTTACTCCATTTTGAGTTTGTTTCTGTATATGGTGTTAGAGAATATTCTAGTTTCATTCTTTTACAAGTTGTCCAGTTTTCCCAGCACCACTAATTGAAGGACTGTCTTTTCTCCATTGTATATTCTTGCCTCCTTTGTCATAGATTACTTGACCCTAAGTGTGTGGACTTACCTTTGGGCTCTCTATTATGTTCCATTGATCTATGTGTCTGTTTTTGTGCCACTACCATACTCTCTTAATTACTGTAGTTTTGTAATATAGTTTGAAATCAGGGACTGTGATTCTTCCAGCTCTGTTCTTCTTTTTCAAAATTGTTTTGGCTATTCAGGGTCTGTTGTGTTTCCATACAAATTTTAAAATGTTTTGTTCTAGTTATGCAAAAAACACCATTGGTATTTTGATAGAGATTGCATTGAATCTGTACATTGCTTTGGGTAGTATGATCATTTTAACAATATTGATTCTTCCAGTTCAAGAACACAGTATATCTTTCCATCTGTTTGTGTCATCTTCAATTTCTTTCATCCATATATGTCTCATATTTTTCTTATAATTTTCCAAGTACAGTTCTTTTGCCTCCTTATGTAGGTTTATTGCTTGCTATTTTATTCTTTTTGATGTGATGGTAAATAGGATCATTTCCTTAATTTCTCTTTCTGATAGTTCATTGTTAGTGTATAGAAATGCAACAGATTTCTGTGTATTATTTTTGAATCATGCAACATTACCAAATTTATTGATGAGCTCTAGTAGTTTTCTGCTGGCATCTTTAGAATTTTCTATGTACAGTATCATGCCATCTGCAAACAGTGACAGTTTTACTTATTCCTTTCCAGTTTGGATTTCTTCTATTTCTTTTTCTTTTCTGATCGCTATGGCTAGGACTTCCAAAACTATGTTGTATAAAAGTGGCGAGAGTGGGCATCCTTGTCTTGTTCCTGGTCTTAGAGGAAATGCTTTCAGCTTTTCACCGTTGAGTATGGTATTAGCTGTGGGTTTGTCATATATGGCCATTACTATGTTGAGGTAAGTTCCCCCTATGCCCACTTTCTGGAGAATTTTAATCATAAATGGGTGTTGAATTTCACACACACACGCTTTTTTAATGTTGTTTTCATTTATTTAATCCATTAAGACACCTGAACAAAAAATACATGTATATCTGATTACAGAGAATACTCATCTGTATTTTTCTTCTCTTCTTGAATCCATCACAGAGAAAATACCTCACTAATTGTATTTTTAAAAAACTCTACTGACAGCATTGGATGGAATAAAATTGAGAATCCAGAAATAAACCATTACATTTATGGTCGATTGACTCTTGACAAGGGTGCCAAGACAATTCAACAGGGAAAGAATAGTCTTTTCGACAACTGGTATTGGGACAATTATATATACACATTCAAAAGAATGATGTTAGATTCTGACATTATATTATATACAAAAAAAACCTCAAAGTTGATGAAAAACCTAATTGTAACAGCTAAAAGTGTAAAACTCTTAGAAGAAAATATAAGTAAAAATCTTCATGACCTTGGATTAGACAATAGTTTTTTATATGTGACACAAAATTTCAAGCAACAAAAGAAAGAGACACATTATACTAAATCAAGATTAAACTGTTTTGTGTTTGAAATAAACCAATAAAATGAAAAGACAATCCACAGAATGGGAAATAATTTTTACAAATCATATATCTCATAAGGGACTCACATTCAGAATACATAAATAACTATTACAAGCCAACAATTAAAAATGGAAAAATAATTTGTAGCGTTACTTCTCCAAAAAAGATATACAAATGGGCAAGAAGCACATGAATAGATGTCCAACATTATTAGTCACTTGTGAAATGCAAATAAAAACAACAATGAGATGCCATTTCACACTCACCAGGATGGCTATGATCAAAAGATGGAAAATAACAAGTGAGAGTGAGGATGTGGAAAACAATCCCTCAAAGGTACAGCTGGGAATGGAAAATGGTACAGCCACTTTGGAAAACAGTTTTCCATTTGTTCACCAAAGTTAAACACAGAGTTATCAAATGCCCTAGCAATTTCACTCATAAATATATATTCATGAGAATTGAAACCATATGTCTACCCAAAACTTGTACACAAATGTTTATAGTGTAACTGAGTAGGACCCCATGGGGCCTTCCTGGGACAGACCAAACCCCTGCGCCGTGTCCTCTGCCTGCCTCTTTTCTGTATAAAAACTTTAACCAAAGAATAAATTTAATCAGAGAAGTGAAAAGAAGACAAAAAAAGGAAAACAGTCACGACAAAATAATAATAGTTTAACCATTAAACAAAGTCAAGGACCTTTAATTCCTCCTCAAAGGCTAGAGATAATATTCTAAGCCATATCCTTTGAGCTGGTTTGCAGATACTGAAACCCCCACCAAGTGGAAGAAGTTAACTACTTGATGACCAGACTGTAGCCATGCATAAGCTGCTCTGTCTTGCACAATTCCATTAACTGGCCTCAAGGAAATGGGAAAAAAACGACCCTGGAACAGAAGATTAACTGTACTTAAAAACAATCAAGATGATCTGATCAGACCACCACATGACCAATTTCAAGATGATAGAGCTAACTATGCTGTTCTACACATAGCCTCCCCTACCACCTGTGAACCCCTGAAACTCCCGTTTAAAAGCTCTTGCCCCTTAATCAACAGTTGGGAGTTGGTTCTTGGACAGGAGTCCACCTTCTCCTCAGGTTGCCAGCCTCCTGAATAAAGCAATCTTTCCTTTCCTACCAACACTTGTCTCTCAAGTATTGGCTTTCGAGTGGCGAGCAACCAAACCTGAGCTCTGTAACAATAGTACCACTATCCATAATAGCCAAAAAGTGGAAACAACACAAATGTCCATTAGTTGGATGAATGGATAAACAAAAAGTTTTATGTCCACTTTTTATCAGTCATAAAAGGAATGAACTACTGATACATGCTATGAGATAAATGGATCATGAAAATATTACGATGTGAATAAAGCCAGACACAAAAGGTATTATATGATTCAACTTATATGAAATATCTAGAAACAGCAAATCTATAAAGACAGAAAGTAAATTAGTCATTGTCAGGAGTTGGGGAGAGGAGTAAGAATTTGTTTGTGGTGATTATTACACAACTTTGTAACCACTGAATCTAACCATTGAATTGTACATTTTTAAAGGGTGAACTTTATGGTATGTGAATTACAGCTCAATAAAAACTATTAAAAATGAAAATAACTTAGGTCTATTCCAATAATGCAAGATTGTTCTAATATCATAAAATCAATTAATGTAATTCATTGCATTAACTATTTGAAAGAGAAATTCTTATCTCAAAGTATGCACAAAATTATATGCTTTTTAAAACATGCAAACAAGGATAGAATACAGTTCCTTTAATCTGATTATAGGTAACCATAAAAACCTACAAAAAATACCATAATTACTAAGGATATATTGAAACCTTTCCTTCTGTGATCAGAAACAAGAAAAGATTCCCCAGTTCAATAAGAGAGGAAAAAAAAGTGCCTATGTACTGACAAAAAAGAATTACACTGGTCATTATTTACAAATGGTATTATTGTATATGTAGAAAATTTTAAGTATTAGAACTAAAAAGTAAATGTAGCAAGCAAGATCCTTGATAGAATATCAGCATATAAAAAACTTTTATTTCCTTGCACCAGGAATAACCAATTAGAAAATAAAATCTTAAAAATATATTGTTTATGATCAGTTTTGTTAACCTCATAAAATGTTCTGGAAGAGTTCAACAATTTTCAAGTCATTTTAATAATGTTGAATAGATCTAGCCAACAACAACAACAACAGAAAGATTCAAATTGCATGCAACTGTGGATATCCACATTGGTACTAGGAATATCTCATTACTGAAGATCATTTTTGAATGTAAATTACAGGCTTCTAAGAATGTCCTGATTTCCTAAGTGTTCTTTTTTATTTATCAAAATGGACAAATCTTTGTTATCCCTTACACTTTAAAAAGTAACACAGGCTTATATAACAGTTTGCAATCAATATAGACAAGTAAAAAGTAGAAAATGAAGACAATCTACCCAACTCATCTTAACAATAACCACTTATACCATTTTGGTGTATGTCCTTATATATGTATGCCTTTACATCACGGGCATGTATACATGTGGTTATGGATATATATCCACAAGTGAGATAGAAACAGAGAGATAGAGGTCAATTATAGTATGTATGATATTTTGTACACTATTTTTTAAATTTAGACAATAGAACTTAATAAATACAGTAAATAGAAAAACCCTAGAGTTATCTGCATGTTTTCACATCTCTGAAATGACATCTGTGTATAGGTAAACATTATCACAATCAACTACATATGTTGCTTGGAGTTGTTACCTCCAGCTGCCATGTTAGATTAAAGTAATGATTGACATGTGTTTGCATACTATCTGGGAATTTCATATTTGTTATGCTGTATTTCTTCTGTTTCTAAAACATACAGCTTGGAAATACACTTTTTGTTTCCATACAACTGGATGGTGCAAACATACCAGAACTAAAGAATTACAGTTAGCAGCTTACCAGCTTGCATCCTTAAGCAATCCTTTTAAATACAATCCTTCCTATTAATACTGCCTTCTGTTCTTATTAAGTATGCTCAGGAATTTAAAACATAGCGCTTGCTCATTCAAATAGACAATTTGCTGCTCAAAATAATGTGTGGACCTTAAAGTGTGATTTTGGAAATGGAGGTAAGAGTTCCAAATGTTTTAAATAGCAGAGTTTAGTTAAATTTTTGCAGTGCTTTAGCAGAACATATTAAAGAACAGAAAGATTTGGTTTCTGTGATTTCTCCCAATAGTGGTTACAAATAGTCTTCTCTTTCTTTATTATATTTGAATGGCATATTTCATTTCACACATTCTTTACTTGCTGCCAGAACCTTAATATAGCTGAAGGAGAAAGCTTACCTATGCAGTGTTTGTAAATGTCAACTAGCCAACAGATATTTGGAAGCCTATGAATGTTCACCTTTCTAATGTTTGCTTAAAGCCATCTGGAATTAATGTTCTCCTCTTTCCGCTACTCTCACCTCAAAAAAAAAAAAAATCTTTACACAGAAATTGACACAAAATATATTAAATAAAGCTGGTATTCAGCCCTCTTGCATTCAAGCAGGAATTACACATGCATGTAAAAAAGAAGGAAATATTTTTATAGTATTCGGTACACTTGCTGTCAAGTTATCCTTTGATACATCTGCAATTTTCCAGTGAAACACACCTTGTTTATTTTGGATTAGGAGCATGCTCTACATGTCTACCAGGATTCATTTGCCTGCGAAAGAAGCCCTGTCCAGAAAGAGGTTAAATCACATGCCCCTCCAACCAAGTCTGCTTGTTTTCATTTTATTTTCTCAGCTTGATTAGTCAACATTTGTGAAAATGAGTAATTTGAAAGATGATACTAAAATTTGCTTACAGAGTTGGTCCGCCTTCTCTCAGAAGAGGAGCTAATTTTCCTCTCAGGCCTTGGGACCTGGAATTAGGGAAATGGAGCGTGAAGAGCTGGCTCCCCAGCTCTGGAAAACTTAAATCTACTCTGGACAAGCTGCTCACATGTGGGGCAAGGAAGCCAGTGGATATCCTGGGTGAGTAGCACTTGTGTAGGGCGCTTTGGATTTCTCTGGGCTCCATTAATCTTTTCTATTTCTTTTGTTTCTCTTTCCAGGTTTGTTCTATCAAAACCTAATGTACCCAAATCTGAGTCAATCATCAATCTTGTTTCTAATTTCCCCATTTTCATTACTCTCACTCAGTCACATCCCCTGCTGATTCCATCATCTAACATTCATGTAGTAAATACAAGTCATTTTATAGGATCTGATCGGAGACAGGGAAATTAGCACAGCATAGAATTCAATTAGCATATGGCAGCCCTTGGCCTCTAACATTACAGAGTAACTTTTCCTTTTTTCATGTCCTTGAGTATTCTGTCTCTCCTAGATCTAAAACTATCCAAGTTTACCTAGCTAACTTTTCTGCCTAAGCTTCTGCTTCCGTTTTTCAATTCATATCTGTTCCATAAAAATTTCCCCAAAAAAAGGGAAAATTAATCTTCCAGTAAAAGAGTGTTTTTTACTTTATCCCCTAGTTAAAGTTGAAACTCTTCAGCCCATACTTAAAATCTTGTCTTTTCAACTCTTGCATATTCAGTTACCATTATCTGAAACCATCATATAGCTAAAGTCCTTCAAATTAGTCACACTATAAAGATAGCGTGAATATGCACAATGGAAGCATCTTAAAGAGTAACTGACCTTACATCAGTCCCCTCAAAAATCAGTTAATAAAATTTGTACTTTCAACAGACATTTTTGAACGTTTATGTATCAGTCAAACTAGTTAACTGGAAACACAAACCAAATAAAAGATCTGGTGAATTAATCCAACATACAATTTTGAAAATGTAAATTTAATTTTTTTCCTGATAAATGACATTTAAAAAAGTAACCCACTAATAAAGGACATTATCAGAAAAGCAGAACTTATTTTGGGCCTTTTAGGAGCCAAAACATCTGTTTGATTTAAACCTAGGAGACACCTTCCTAGGTAGGAAGAAATTAGATTAGGTTTTGTCTAATATCCATGAATATTAAGGTTATTCTCTATTGGTTTGGACTACTCATTTACACACCAATATTCAGCTTTAGGAATTTAAGGACTCATTAACTTTGCTAAACATGGAATTTAGCTTTTTTAAAGCTAATTATTTCTTTACTATTTTTATATCCAAGTATACTCTTCTCCTTACTCACAAAGGACAAATCTTCACCAATCCCCAGCCTCTGCCGTCAGGGAAATAATTTCATTTAAATCCCTTGAAAGCAGTTATTTATGGGCTCCACAAAAACAGGAATAAACTTTTTGTGGTCCCATTTACTTTTGTGGAGACTAGAGATTATCTATAATTTGAACTCATAACTATTTGGTTAACATATTTTAAAAAATAGGGCAAAAGCAAACCACTGATCCCTACCACATATTAGACATTACTTGTTATAATTAAACTGACCTTTCAGGTGCTCTCAAAGTGTTTTTTTGATATTTAACAAAATCACTGATTTCAGAAGCTCTACATTCCCTTCATCTTCAAAATTCTGTGAACTAAATTATTAACACAATTAGTTTTATTGAGACTTACTTTGTTGTTCTTATAAGATGTTCTCTGAATAGATTGTTTTCAATCTATGATAAACACTTTTATACAGTTGAAGCAACATTTCTCTGGGTATCTACCCTACTTGACACTTGTGTGTTCTATCTTTGATCAATGTACAATGCTTATTTTGCCATAATTTCTGCAACACGATGTCTCTGGGGTCTCCTTGAAAATCTCCAAGCTTCTCATATTTCAAGTTTCTTTAGAACAGTTAGCTGAACCTTGGCTGCACAGCCCTGAAGTCCAGCCTGCACCTCAGACCAATTACGTGAAAAACTCTAGGGGTAGAACCCTGATATCAATAATTTTCAAACTTCCCAGGTGGCCCCAATGTGCAGTCATGGTTGAAAAACACTATTTACGGTGAGAAATGACCTCAGGCTATCCTACACCTTTCCTATTAATAGACTAACACATCACAAGTGGCAAAATGGCATCAGTGAATGTGCATGGTTACAAAATAGTGTTCTCTGTTTTGTTCCAAATCTGCTGAGGTTTTTGTAAAACCTCTGTGTCCATGTCCCTGTAATCTGAAGTTTGAGCCATCAAGTTCTGATAATCTTTGCTAAACTTAGTCCAAAGTTGGAACATGCTTTTTCTGAAATAAAAAGGGCAGCTCTCAGTAAAGTTTGGCCATTTAATTATATATTATACATAAAAAAAACCCCACAATTTTGAACAAGAGTGTCACTCTTAAATAATTAAAATTTTAATAACTTTCAGGTAAATAATAAGCTGTAGAGGCCACTTATTTACAGCAATTTATTAATATATAGAATTCCTAAGAGCATTACTTCTCATTAGTAACTTGCATGAACTCATATGTATTAATCTCTTCATGTTAATATTTATCATACCTAAAACTCCAATATCTGTAAGATTTTTAACTATTTAGTCAGGAAGATTCCTTTTGATGGCTCATTCTAATAGCACAAAAGAGAATCATCTGTTTCTGTTTTGAGCCCAGCTTTAAATTTCAACTCCAAGCTCTTTTAACTTATTTATTCGAAATTTGCTGCAGAGTTAATTTTCAAAATTCTCAGTTTATTTTTCAATATTTTTTTCTCCTCAGGCCCAAACATGGTAGGAGTAATAAGACATCTTTCATTCATCAATAATAAGGACATCTTTTCTCAGAAAGTCTTGCTCTAATTTTTTTCCCTACCATAGACCTTTCATTAGGCAATAAGTTTATTTGATTAGGACAACTACTTTGTCATTTTCTTTAATGTGACCTAGCAAACTTTGAGATTTGAATTAAAAAAACTTTAATATGATAATTTGAGTTACTATGGAGTAAAATTTAAGAGAATATGATTATTAAAAATGATGTAAACCCAACTGGTTTGGGGATTACAGGGACTCTCATGACATTAGACTTGATTCTATGACATTCACCCATGAACCAAACCAGAAAATGAATTTGAAGAAAGACCTGACTGCTAGAACCTGAATTAAAATGCAAATTTGGTGTTTCCTTTTTAAGTGAACCTCACCTGCCATGCCAATTCATGAAGCGGTAAGGTGGAGTCAGGGCAAAATTATTTTCTCCTCTAGTCAGTCTTTCTGGATCTGCTTCTTCCTCAAATGGAATTGATCACTCTCTTGCTATTTCTCAGTCCTGTGCATGTTTATATTAAAGAACTTTTACCACTTAATGGCAAATCACTTTCTTTTGCCTTCTTCTCCATACCTCTAGGGTGGTGATTTTATCTAATTCATAACTGTATTTCTAGCAACTAGGGTTTCACACTTGGTGCTCAATAAATGTTTGCTGAATGAATGATGGGGGAAGTGGCGTAACAGTTTGAGCGTTTGCTAAAACTCATCAGATTGTATGTTTAAGATGTGTGTATTTGACTGCATGTCAATTGTACTTCAACTACAAAGAATAAAATAAAATGTTTGAATTCTCCTTGCAACATGCTTTCAGAATCAGATCACAAACCAATACAGAATTTGAGACATTATCACAAAAGTACAACTTGATAACTCACATTATTCACCATACTCAAAAGTTTATTTTATTATTTTACGAAGCAAAACTCTTCCGCAAATTTGCACCAGTATGGATATTCAAATCATGTGAAAACATGTATCTCAAATTCAAGGAAGATGTCTTAAATGCCAAGAGTTTCACTGAAATAAAATTGGAGTTTTCTGTAGTAAGTACTTTGTGGGATTAGGCAAATTTGGTTGTTACTACATTAAAAAACAACATCCCTTTACAGTCAAACTTTGTATAAAACAAACACTCTGATTCACTTTTACAACGTTACTTGTAAGAAACCAAATATAAAAATTGGATATGGAATAAACCAGTGTAAATGAGCAGATAAAATTCTCATCTAGGTTATAAATAGGTCCCATGAAGTATGTAAATATATCTTACAAGTGAAGATCCACCACTTTATTAACAGTTATCTAGTTAACAGATATTAATAACAAAATGCTGTAAAGAATGGCCGGAGTATAAATCCCCACCAATAAACAAAAATTATGCATAAGTGTTCCTTTCCTAATCATCTTAACATTCTTCTATGACACCATTACATGATATTTTAGAGATAAGAAAGCATGGAAAGTAGAAAAAAATTAAATATGAAAACTGAAGCATGGTTTCACTGACATCAAACTTGAAATCATGTTAAATACATTGATAAATTCTTGCTATTCTTAGCAAAATAAAATGTATATTAAGAATAAAAAAGACCTTGGAGTCTAGAGTATTATTTGTTTGCTTGTTTGTTTGGAAGAACTTTTCTCCTTAATAAAATATTATGCAACATATCAGTACATGAAAATAAAGGAAAAGTAGTAAAAGTGGGTGACTGTTCACAGCCTTATCTGCTGGCTTATTCTTTCACTTTTAGTAATGCATCTTGAGGGGCAGCTATAGAAAATGGAGACTTCAGGAAAGAAAATGTTTTTTTCACTGATACAGCAAAAATGTCCCATTCCCCAAGAGGGTGTGTCTGTCCCTTGGTCAGAGTTAGTTTTTATAGCAGAGCATATTGCATGGCTATGCTTTAATTGTATATGTTTTATCTAATATTTCTAGATTGTATTAAAACTACCATCACTTACAGGAATGATTATTCACTTTTAAAACTTAATTTTATGAATTGATTTAATGCTCTTAAAATATTTTGCATTGTGGTTTGAGCTTCTCCTTCCTAGGAGTGCAGATACATATGTAAACGTGCCATACCTCTCGGTGTTCTTCATGTATTTCGCACATGAAGTGCCTAAAACTCTATAACTCAATTTCTGGTTTTGTTGTAAACCAAATGCTAGTTAATAGCTTAGCACACCTGATTTGACTTGGCATTTTCAAAACTGATTTATTGCACTCTCTGCAAAACCTGTTGGTTCTAATCTTGCAAATGAAATAGGTTCTTCTTGCCATGATTATTATTATGCAGCCTATAGGTAGGTTATGCCTTCCCTCAGTTTATATAATTGTGATATATCATCCATTTCCGAGAGAAATCACATCCCCAAAGCCATAGATCTGCCATTTCCTGTTGATGAAAGTGCTATGTATTATCTGAATAGTAGTGTGATTGCAAAGAGGGACCTATACAATTTCACCCTATTCCAAACCCTGGAGTAATTCCTGAGGAGAAACTGATATATCTTTTATGCTTTGCAGAAGGTCTGTACAATGTCTTAGAACGTAAACACAATTAACATAGAGTTTGTGGTTTGCTTCTACTGTTTATGAATAGCTGTAATGAATGAGCTAAACATGATTGACTTCCTTTTAAAGATTTTTAAAATATGCTGAATAATTAAGTAGGGTTGCTGATAATTTAGGCTATATGGAGACAATGATATAATTTTTCTGCTTTCTTTAATAATTTCCATTCTCAAATTTAATTCATCCTTTAAAATTGACACTGGCAATGTGACATGCATTGTATTAATTACCGGTTGCTTTTTTTTTATCCGATGTGCAGTGACTTCTATTGATTCCCAATAAATCTGTATAGCTCTGCCATCCTGGATAGCTCCTTTCTAGCCATGTGAGCAAGCTACTTGGATACATGTGTTTCTTTTTGTGTGTTATCAAATAACAAGGAAAACTTTGAGAATTCTGTATCTTTTCTCTTCTTGATAAGAACCCAAATTAAGTTACGGTTAAAGAGGTTTTGGAAGAATGCCGACATTTTTTCTCTGAGTTTTCTTTTAGATTATCAAGTAGCAAAAAAGTAAAGCAGTGGGGAATCAAGTTAAACAAAACCATCATTCTTTATACTGTATATGAGAATAAAGAAATGAAATAATTTTAGGATAAATAAAAATTATTGTAACATTTATTTTAAATTTCAAAGATAGAATGAATTAGATTCAACACAAAAGGCATCTACTATGTTGACAATAATTACATTTGAATCAACAATTCATGTATTTACACTTACATAAAATATATTCGTTCTCTCTTCCTTTACTATTGCAGGCATCTTTGTGTAGGGCTCTGATTCTTATAAAGGGCAATATATGAAAAAAATTGGGGAATGGAAATTAGATCTGAAAAATCACATAAAAATCACTTCTTTCTCTCTCCTTGCTTTCTTTCTTCTTTTCTATCTATTCATCTACCTATATATATATATATACCTATATATACCTATATATATTCATCTACCTATATATATCCTATATATGTTATATACTAAATATATATATTATAATACTAAGAAAATAATAAAATCCAAGATAAATGTAAAAAATTCCTATGTGTAAAGTGGGCAACTTATATGAACTTTACTTAAATAAGTCTTTATAACTTTATGCAAAAGTGAGTCTCACAGCTAAGGAAATGTATTTTATATATGCTTCAGCAGTAAGCAAATTTATAGTTAAGAAGATGTCCATCTAAATATTATTTATAATAATAAAATATGGAAACATCTTAAATATAAATCATGGCTAAATAAATGAAGGTATACCTTTATAAATGAAATTACAGTCATTATACATGCTATTATGCATTGACATGAAAAAACCTCAACCATATGCTATTGAGTGAATAAAGGAGGTTATATGCAAAAACATATATGGTATATGCCCTTTTATGTAAAATACTATTAGAATATATGTATTCAGAGAGAGATGTCTATACATGTGTCTTTAACTTATAAACAATGGTTGTCTTTGGACAGCTAGATTTGTACTGGTATTTATTTTCTTCTTTATAGCAGAGTAGTAATAGCATTGATGATCTTTCTGCAATGACTTTAAATCTTCTTATAACCCTCCAGATGTGCCTCATTATTGATACTATTTGTGGTCTTCTCACTGAGGCATTTTAAGATGATATAAATATGAACATGTTCTGAAAAGTTATAGCCAAATAATAATTAATCCTTGAGTTATTACTCCTTAAATCTGACTAGGAAAGGAGTAGAATGCAGTTCTGTAACAAACACAGGTGCCGAAGGTCAAGTGTTCTTACATAAAATATACAGTTTTTTTGAGAGGGGAACAAGGAAATCCAAAAGTTCCAAATGAGCAAAAATGAAGAGAGGTAAGGTAATTAGAAAAACATGATAGAGCACACAAAATTGCAAAGGCCCAGAGTCAAGGGTTTTCTAACTAAAGTGACAGAAGGCCTGAACATTTGCTCCCATCTCTGTAGTGAAGCAGTAGAATAAAAATCCTAAACACCAACCTAATATAAACTCTGGACTTTGGATGATAATGATGTTTCAATGCAGTTTCATCAGTTGTAACTAGTGTACCACACGCTGGATGTTGATAGTGAGGGAGGGGTTGAATGTGTGAGGACAAGGGATGTATAGGAACTCTGTGTACTTTCTGCTCAAGTTTGTCGTGAATCTGAAACTGCCCTAAAAATAAAGTTTATTAACAACAAAACTCTAAAGCCCCTCTGCTAAGTTAGCTGCTAGAACCTACGTAGTTGATGTTCTCTGACCATCCCAGAGGACCCTAACCAAGATTCAGTCCTTCTCCTAATGCCTCACCAGAATGGACAGTCAGTAGACTGGGATGGAGTCAATAAGATTATGTTCAATCACATCTATCATTCTCTCCAATAGAATCTCTGAGCCTTTAGCCCTTCATGCGGGACCAACCTGCTGTTCCGTAGGTATAGGCAAGGAATGAGACAGCTCTACTATGCAATTTTTCTCTTTTTTCAGAGACTAGATATGAAGAGTACAAAATGTGGTAGGTTTAAGACTACAAAGGTTGTTGAGAGCTGCCAGTCCTCGCTATCCGCATTTCAAATCTGTTTAAGGCTGCTCTTATCCTCCAAATAAGCAGTAAAATTCAAATCATTGTGCTAGCATTCTGAATCAATAATAGACAAATTAAATTATAGCTTTCAGCAGACAATGATGAGATACATATCCAGAGACAGAAAGAGCCATTGTGCCATCGGGAGAGGCTGTATCATATAGATATTTCAAAATGCATAAGAAACATTTGAAATCTACTTCTAATGCATCACAGAAAAGCAAGAGGCTTGGAGTGAATTTCTAAATTCAATTTACAAAGCAGGGGCTGTAATTGCTTATCTGTTGCTGAGTAACAAACTGCCCCCAAATTTAGTGGCTTTAAACAACAACGATTTCACTTGTTCGTGATTTTGCAGGTTAGGAATTCGGGCGTGACTTGGCTGAGTTTGGTGTTCTGGTTCCACATGGCAGCAGAGGAAATCATTCAGTGGCTGCATATTGCTGGTGGTTGTTTTGGGCTAGAAGCTTCAAGAACTCTTTCTTCACATTTCTGTTACTTCATAATGGCCTCTTTCAGTTTGGCTAATTTGAAATGCCTCTCTAACTGGGGTTGGATTTCTTAAACGGAGGGAGTGATCCAAGAAGGGGAAAGTAGAAGCCTTGACTCTCCTGACACCCAGACATCAGTTCTCCTCAATTCACAGAACCAGCCCAGGTTCAAGGAAGGAGGCAAGGGACCTGCCTCTCAGTGGAAGGAATGGGAAAGGATTGATGGTCAAATTTTAATCAATCATAGGAAGAGATCTCAGTAGGGCATTTGGCAAAAGCATTAATTTATAATAGATAATTAAGATTAATCAAATTTGGGACTGCTTTATTAGATTTGAGCTGATTCTTTACCTCCTCATCTGAGTTGGGGATGAGGGTATGAACTCAGTATTTTAGAAATATAAAGTAGCATGTATTATACTGCTATATTTTATATTTTAAAAATTACATAAATTATGGTAACGGAATTAAGAAACTAACAAGCAAAAACAGCACCCCAAAATTCATGCCTTGGTCATTCAAATTTAATTTTCACAGCATGGGACTACTAACTTTTTTTCAATTAAAAATATTTTTACACAGTTACAGAAAATATATAGATATTGGAGGAAAAACATAATTCCATTATATCTGGTACAGAATATTGTTTTTTCCAAACTTACAAATAAAGGTTGGTACTACATATGCTAAAAATAGAAAAAACAACACTACTGTAATAAACAGAATAAAGCTCGCCCTCCTCCCACAGAATTCCACACCCTATTCCCCCAAACCTGTGAGTATGTGACTTTACATGGCAGAAGGAACTTTGCAGCCATGATTAAAGTTAAGGATTTGGGGATTAGAACATTAACTTAAATTATCTGTGTGGGTCCAATGTAATCTCATGTGCCTTCATCAGTGAAAAAGAAAAGCAAGAGTATGAGTCAGAGGAGTTGTGATGAATTTGGAACGATGTGCTCAGGGGCCAAGGAATGCAGGCAGCCTCGAGAAGCTGGAAACGGCAGAGCCTATAGAAAGGACACACCTTCAATATCAGCCCCACAAGACCCATTTCAGACTTCTGGCCTCCAGAACTGTAACACCATACATTAAGCCACTACATTTGTAGTATTTGCTACAGCAGCAAAAGGAAACGAATAGACTATCCAAATTTTTAAATGGAACTTAGAATTATTTCTCTTAAATGACAGCTAACCACCAATTAAATCATTTAGAAAAAAATTTAAATTAATTGTACAGTAGTCCATTATATTCATGTTATCCTACTATGACATCTGGGATTCAGAAACCGTGATGTTTAAACAATAAAATTGGCTGAAGTGATGTAAAATATGCTTTGAAAAAGATGTGTTGAAAATATGCAATTCCTTTCTGGCATATATTATCAAATCAACTTTAAGATTTTGGAAACACGAACACCTGATGATAAGTTAATTATAGTATTTTAACCTATGTATAAATAAATATATTTTATAAAAATAAAATCTGAATAAAATAAATATATTTTATTCTGATCTATGCAGTAGGATGTGGAAGAAATTTCTAATTTATGATTTCAGGGTTCTCTCCCCTTATGAAATTAAACATACAATAGAATATAATAGAATTTATGAAAATTAAAATATAGAATATCCACCTCAGTCATTTAGTTGTCAACTTGTAGTTTGTGAAGTGTGTGTGTGTGTCTGTGTGTGTGTGTACTCCCTCTGTTCCCCTACATAACTTAATTGGAGTATACAAGAGGACCTGGGGGAGGAAAGGGAGAGGGAAACAAGCATTTCTCTGTAGAGCTATAGAATTATTTTACCATTAAAAGAAAAAGCATATGAATTGAATATGTCAGCATTTATTATCTTCATATATGGGAAATCTAAATACATTTCAACACTACAATGAAGGGGCGAAAGAACAGACAAATACGCATAGCCAAGAAATGTGAGATCTAATCAGTTTCTATCATACACTAACTGGCCATCATTGGGTCTATTTCTACATATGATAAAACTGAATGCCTAGTCTGCCCAATGTCATTGGTCTGCCACTGTTCTATTTCCCATCTTAATTGATATTGGAGCTCCAATATTATATAGTTTCAAGTTATGCTAATGACAAAGATCACTCTCTTCCTAAAAGGCTTTAGTAGTTCTTTACATTTTACAGAATAAAATCAAGCTCATTAATGAGTCTTTATAAGTTCCTTCCTGCCTTACCTTAATTTAGAATTTACAATTCTCCACATATTTTTGTTAAGGGTGAAAAACACAGCCTGGAATCATGTTCTTAAATTTCCTCTACTTCTCTAGCCTGGCCCACGTTGTCCACTTCAGCCCAAGCCTCTTTGGTAAGATGTTCAGAGGATATCGGTATAAAATGTGAGTGCTCCCCAGACCCCATAAACCTTAACCACTTAGGAAGGTATTTCTGAGGACTTAGAATAAATCTTAAAAAGGTTTGCAACGTGGAAAGGCAGAGATGTGTTTTGTACCACCAATACCAAGAACAGACCCTGGCACATTTTAGGCACAGTACGTATTTATTAAATGAATATTTGTCGAATGAATTAGCATTCACGACATTTTTTTTGGTCAACCACAAAATGCTATGTTCTAAATAGCATTCAGTTCAGAACTTTTTGGTGTAATAGGGAATCAAGGAGTATATTTTGTTGTTTTGTTATTAGACTAGTTAAAATATTTAAACTTTTGATATCTCAAGGAATTTTCTTTGGCATTATGGAAAATTTACTAATCAAGAACATTGTCTTACCAATCAAACTGAAATATGGCTTATGCAATCCTGTCTACATATATTAATCTGAAGATAAAGTTTACATCTTGAATTTTGTTATAAATGTTTAAATTACTATTTATGAACCTTACAATTTTAAGACTATAAACCCTTTAATAATCAATTACCACATCCAATTAGTCCACAATTTTTAAAATATACAATTGGGACTAGAGCTCTTTTCACATCTCAAAATACAAAGTCGCTTAATTCAGAACTCCATCTGTGCCTCGGTCTCCAGAGTCTGACAGACAGTCTCCAAATTGTCTTCTGAGTTTTCATCAAAACAAGACACCAGTTTGGAATCTATTTTAACATTACTTGCAATATACGGGGATACACACTGCATCTGCTTTGATTTTTCTCTAATGAAAGTTCCTAGCTATTCTGTTGCAGAAAGGATGTAAGTATTCCCTAGAAATATTGCTATTATTTAGAGTGCAACAATAGAGAAAATCGAAGCCCCAGACTTATATTTCCTATTCATAAAATTGTAATTGGCCTTTTTAGGTCTATGCTACCCTTGAGACAGGAAATTAACTTTATGTACATGAACATATATAGGATACCCATAAAAGTTAGAATAGTTCAAATTCTCATCCTCCCAAAAGAATTAGAAATAAAATCAAAGCATATTTTTTTAAATCTTGGGGATTTTGCATAGTTTAATGTTACCTCTTGAGATGATATTAAATTTCAGTTATTATAAATAACTGGCAAAGGAAGAACTATGGTGTAATCTTTCCAATAGCTTTGTAAATAGAGAACAAATCCCCACAAAATGTACATTTCACTTGTAGGACAAAGTCAACTCCTTGCAGATATCAAATGTTTATACTCTCCTTTGTCATAGTGGCTACAAGTACAAGCCTTGTTACAGCTCACTGGTTCAAAGTCTGGTTTTATTACTCCGTATAACTTAGGCTATGACTTGGCCTTGCTAACATACTGTAAGCCTCATCTTACTCCTATCAACAGGGATAAAAATGCCTGCATCAGAAATTTTGAAGGGGTGAGGACTAAGTAAATTAATATATATAAGATACTGAGCATGATTTCTGATTCACAGTAAATGCTCAATAAATGGTTGCCAAGATAAAGGGCAACCAGACAGGATGGATGTAATTTCACCTCATAAAAAGGTGATGGTTCCAGAGATAGAAAGCCACCTTACCATTTGCCAGAGCCAAAAAAAAGCAAGTATATAACTTTGCTAAAAGAACCAAAATTAAGTCTTGGTCCTGTGTCTCTGTTTATTTTTTGTGTTTTTAGTGCACACAGTCAGGATTTATTCAGCACTTGAATGAGAATACGTACACACCCAAACTAATTTATTGCTTTTAAGGTATCATGCTGTCTTCATTCCTCCCTCAATAAGTGAAATCTAAACCTTAAAGAAAATTCCCTGAAGCAATGAAAACATATCAAAGTAATATGCAAATTCTTTATTGATATAGACCAAAGTATAGCAATGTATTTTGTACATATTTCCAGATATTTGGTATAAAGGTTTTTTTTACACAAATAAGATGACAACAATCTGATTAACATCTAAGGAAACAAAAAGAAAGAGGGAACAATAAAGGAACCAAATAAGGAAGAAGAAAGAAAGAACAAAAGAGACAGAGAGAAAGAAAAAGGAAGGAAGGAAGGAAGGAAGGAAGGGAGGGAGGGAGGGAGGAGGGGAGGGGAGGAAAGGAGAAAGAAAGGAAAGGAAAGGAGGAGAGAAGAAGAGAGGAGAAGAGAGGAGAGGAAAGGAGAGGAAAGGGAGGAGAAATTTTGTGCACAAAGGTAAATTTTCTGAGTTGAAATTCTTACTGCAAAGAAGAGCCCTTCTTGCCTTCGCTCAGCGCCCTGATGGGCCAGATCATTTGTATTCTGAGCCCTCTACCGATTAGAAGAAACAAATTAGAGGTGAGTGGCAGAGACACTGACTACAGCAAGAAGTGAGCTCTGACACCAGTTGGGGAGACTAGGTCAGTATTAATCCTCTGTGACCAACCTGCTGAAGAAGCCTGACACCCAACATTAGACAGACAGACAGGTGTGCACACACACACACACGCACCCCTTAATTGCATCTTCCACCATCCCTGAATTAAAACTTTATTCAGTAAGCCTCATTTTGAAATGTTCCGAGTGGACTCTTTGAGATGACCATGGTTTTCCTGCTCATTCTTAATAGAACCTTCTATAGTTATTTGAGTACCAGTTTAAATTTAAGTACAGTTTAAATTTAAATTCAGAAGCCAAAAAGTCCTGCCCAAGATACTAATAACAAAACATACATAATTTACTGTTAAATTTGTTTTCCCACTTTAAACCTACTTTAATCTGGAAGCTTAGAGGACAAGTATTTGGGGGGGGCGGGTGTATATTATCCTTCTCAGGACACCTGAGGTTTCCTACAGGACCCATCTCTCCTAAAGTTCCCTTGATTCAGGTAGAGGTACCTGAGTTTATTCGGGATAGTCCTTTGCAACTTCTTGCTCATCTCTGAGAATCTCATGACTTACCACCTGCCTCTTTCTGCTGAGATTTCTTTGCCCTACAGGCAACCACATTGGACATGACCCAAAATAAACCTGCTTGGTTTTCTCTCCCATGCATTCCATGACAGACCTGTGGGAAACACTTACATATCTCCAACACCAATAGATTCCAGGAGCGCAGGCCAATTTCAATAGGCCTGTCACTTAAACATAAGTCTGAGCCTGGATCAGATCTAGTTTACGTTCTGTTTTACTGTTCCTAAGAATGAGTCTGGCACAAGCCCTCAGCGTCTCTTCAACCTTAGGGAATGTATTTCAAAATTGGCTGTTTCCCTCTTAATTGTCACTAGGCTTGGGGCCAAGAATGGAATTTCCACCTCTACATCAAAGAAGGAATAGAACAGATGCACTAGCTCACTTAAAAGAGCACTGTTAGAAATCTTCTTTTTCCACATCTCCCTTGTCATGTCTGTCTGGAGAGTGGTCTTAGAGTTGTGGACAGACTGTTCTTCACTCACTTTTTTTGTTAATTTGTATAGAGTGGGGCTCTCAATCTTTTGTCTTTCCTTTACTTTGTCAGCCTGATGCCAATCAAGGCTGAAGTACAAAGATTCCCATTCTAATGATTTGTTTCACCTCATTAGCCTAAAGGTCTGAAGCCACTAATGTAGAAGCATACATCTTTCCACATCTCAGTAATCTCTGTGGAATCACAATAAAGAACCACAATGCAGGAGAGCCAAGCTGTTTGAAATGTGGACTCCAGACCAGCAGCCTAGGCATCACCTGAGACCTGGGTAGAAATGCAGAATCTCATCTGCACCTCCAACAAATGCAGAATCAGAATCCGCATTCTAGCAAGTTCCCTTGGAGACTCACATGCATGTTAAAGTTCAAGAAGCACTGAGAGGATTATTCATAATGATAGTTTTAATTCCCAAGTGGACTCCTGCTCCTTAAAAAATTAATATCTTCCAAAATGTTTTCCATAAAAATGAATTCTATAACCAAATGTACTTTAAAATATGAAGTTAAATAAAGCTAAACAAATTTCCATTCTGTGGGACTGCTTGGAGCCCACCTGAGCACTGTCATAATCCTAGAGAAAAATGGCATATGAAGTATTTCTCCAAGATATTTGACCGTGAAGCCATGTTTTCTTTGGGTGATCTGTTAATATTTCTTAGAACACTGGAGTTTGTATAACACAGTTTGGAAAAAGGTGCCTTAATTTATGAAGAAATGGTCAAATTATATCTCATAAACTCTTTTTAAAACATCAGGAAACATGTCTGTTTGAGGTTTAAAATTCAACATTGCAAAAATTATTACTGTGAAATACCTAGTTCTCTGAATATTGAATTGGAAAATAGGTGCTGTTTGCTTCTGCCTTCCCACTGCTCTCTCCAGGCCTATTACACTCAATCTGGCTGCTGGAGTCCAGGACTTGGCACTGAATTCAACACATTTGGGATGCTCAGACTCAAGATTTCTCCCTCCTCTTGCCCCTTATCAAAATAAGAGTCTTCGTTATATTCCTCCTAAAATAGAGATACCACCATAAAAACAATTTGTTAAAGCCATCCTCTGATAAGTAATATCTGAAGTTGCCTGAATACGTTATTCCTTTTGGCTTGTTTTTAAATAGAGAAGATCTAGGCTTTAAATTGCCTTGTCCCAATAAAAAAGAATGACACTTGTTGTTACAATTCAAATATGTTGTACCTAAAACAATCACTGTGACTATACGCCCATAAATACAGACAGCTAGAATTAAGAAGAACCACGTACTAAGGAAATCGCCAAACTTGGAAAAATGGGAACATTAGTACATGCTCCTATTTCCTTTTATAATCATAGTTTCATCAGGGGCCCCATGCTCCTTTCTCAGATATTTCTTTATTTATATGCCTTTGAAAATATTTTCTGTAATTTTGCACGGCCCAGGAAGGCAAGTTTTACAGTCATGAAGAGTTTCATAGCCAGCTTTCTCTCCTTTCCACATAGACCTTATCATGGACAATTTGTATAAAATATGCAAGCTACTACTGAACTTGTTTTCAAATTATTCCAGATATAATATTTTCTGGCTAAAAAAGTATCATTTTTAGTCCCTTTATTCTCTTCACTTCTATCATAAAAATAAAGCCTGGCTGATGTTTTTATACATTTTTTGATCATAACAAAATATAGTTAAGATGTTAATCTAGTTTCATCTAGCACCTGAAATTGTAATTATTCTATCATTTTAAATAGCTTCAGAGTCAATTAATGGCTAAAACATTACAAAACTTTATTTTATATAATATCAATAATCTGATTCATTTTGGACTATCTCCCCCACCCAGCATTTCACAAAGGGACCATTAATCATCATTATGGTTATTTCTTCAAGAAAACAACTAAGCAGAATTGAGAATATACAAAGAGGCTCAGTGGTACATAAACACTGTAATTCCTGCTTCCCTGTGGCTTTTTATTTGGAGCTCAGATTTTAAAGTGATGCTTGTTTGCTCTCTCCACATCTATATTTATTCATCAAATACCAATTTAATGTGTATTAATTTATTATGTGTTCCAGACTTTGGGGACTCAAAAATAGTTTAAAAAAATACATTATAAGGTCAGGAAGTGATAAGCATTGAGGGGAAAAATAAAGCCACTTAAACAGGAAATGATTTGGGCAGGGGAGCAAGAAGACCATGAAAAAAGAAAAAATTTAAAAATAATATATATATAAATATAGATATATTTGATCAGCTATATATTAAGTATATAATTATTAACAGATTATCCCAATTATAATCTGTCAATTCAGGTGAAAATTAATGCTCCATTTTAGCTGGTCCTGAAATGATTATTGATGAGGCACTCCTCCATGAATTTTCTGTGGCCCATATTTTTCAGACTATACCAAAATTTTTCTCTAAATTTGCTGAAAATCTGCACAGCTATTTTAACTTTACATGATAAGAGTGAGAGAAAAAAGAAATTTATCTTAGTCATGTAGAAAGAAATCTATTCCAAGTGAACTGTGTTTCAATTAAATGTCTTGACTATGCTAACAATTGTAATGGTGTTTTGTTTTCTTTTTTAAAAAAATTTAAAGACCCAGAAATGCATGGTGGGTTTTCTGTCATTTATTTTGTCAATATTAGGACCAAACTGTTGGTCAACTTAACAATGAAATGGAGAAAAAAAAATATTATGAGCTATTTGATATTATAGAGGAAATATATTTGATTAACTGCATTTAAAATTTTCGATCACTTATTCAGGCAATTGGAAAATAAAAATTTTTAAAAGTCAATACTAAAAAGGTCATAAAATACTGTTGAAAGAATCAGAAAAGTCAGTGTACAGAACATAAACTTTGCCAAATAGAAATGAATACCATGTGTTTTCAAAATTTATACAAAATACTTTAGCAATGGATTCACTGGCCTTCTGGACAGATGTTCCTGTAGACTTAATTCAAGCATGTGAGAAGCCTCTTTGCCCTCTTGGCTGACTTTTAATATTCTCATACTGAAACTGTCTTCCAACCTGTTTTGTTTTTGTTTTAATTCCTCTGGCGTGTTTGATGGGATGTATCAAAAGATTTCTATAAACAGCCAAGAGTTTATCACAGTTTAGTCAAATCTCCATTTTGAATACATAGTTAATATAATCAAATATCATGTTTATAACATAATGTAATAATATCTTATTTATAAAAATATACATAATATATAATACAATAATATATAATGATATAACAGAATATAAGTCATCTGGTTATATACACTACTAATAAAATATTATTATATGTCATATATAATTCGACAACAGCCCTGTCAGATGTATTATTATTATTATTGCAATTACATTTATGAGGAAAATAAGGCTGAATCTTGATTACTTGGTTCTATGTCTTCAGTTTTGTAGTATAATGTTATCCGTCACCTAAGGTCTTTATTATATACAGCTGTGTTTCTGGGATATAAATTTAATTATTGTATTTCAATTAGTGATTAATGAGAAAATATTATTTCTCATATTCACTATGAAAAATGAAAGCAGAAGGAAAAGAGTAATACCATTTTTAAAAATTTGTTTTAAAATCCCTTTGTGAGCTTACAGATAGACAGATTTAGATATACATCACTTGGCTTTGATCTCTAGGTGTTTAATGTACATAATTGTATCTCTTTAATTTTACATATTTGTAAAGAGCCACATATTAGACTCCTTTCATGCCCAGCTTTGTTTCAAGTCAAATGCCATCACAGGCTCCCTTGTAACGTATCATCACATTTCCAATAAAAAGTTGACTGAGTTAGGACGTTTGACTTCCAGCCTTATTACTGTCAGTAATTGGCTTCAGTCAAATAATTTCTGTCAAATCCCTTAAACTTTCTATATTTCAGTTTCCTGCCCCCCCCCCAAATAACTTAGTAAATTCTATTATAGTTTTAAAATTCTGTGATTTAAAATTTTATCTTGAGCATTTACTATGTACTACTAGAACACTGTGTTAACTATTAAGGAAAAAGCTTTTTTAAAAAAATTGATCAAATACCTCGTTCATTAATGTTTGTTGAACAAATGTTAACAACTGGAACTAAAACTGCTAGTTAAAATACGGGTTAAAAGGCTTAAAACATATCTACTGCAGAATAATATCTGTATATCTGACACAAGCCCTTTATTGACATTGTGGCTTTATAAAGGTTAGAAGTAATTGCAATAATAATGATAATATAAGTCATCACATTATGTATCACGATATGTGGAAGACACAAGGCTTTCCTGATAACGGTAGCAAATAGGGGGAAAAAAATATATATATATGTGGGGTAAAAGAAAGTCAAAAAGAATGAGAAAAAATGCAATAGAGGAAGAAATCTGCCTTTAAGATTCTAGGTGCATTTTAATGATCAGTAACCATTTCCCTGATGATGGTCTATGCATGCTATCCTAATGAGAATTCAGGTCTGAGACAATTTAATTAGTGCTGCTTTTGTGATATATTCTGCGATAAAAGAAGAAAATGTTTAGGGATTATCTAAACTAATTTTGCTGTAACTACATAGTTGTTAGCATGGGTTTGTTTCCTTTCTCTTCATGCTGGGTTCATAGCAAATCAGGGTCCCTAAATGGAAGGAAGAAAGAAAAAGAAAAAAAGAAATAATGCACAGATCTATGGTATCACGGTGGGTCTTTGTTTAAAAATGGAATTCCCTTTGCTCTAGGGAGGTAAATGTAAAATCACTTAACTCCATTGTATTTAATGAGACAAGAATAGACCTCATAAGTGCCTTTAAAAATTATTCCTCATTGTTTCACAAAATCATCAGTGATTTTAAAACGTTAAATGGACATCATAAGGGCATTTAAGAAAATCCGTGCAAAAATACAAACACAGGCTTATTAAAATGACAGCAGTCTGCTTGCTGTTATTTGCTTCTCAGAGGTAAGACATATATGTATTTTTTCCCTCCTTTTCAATGATATGAGATTCTATCTATCTCCATTAACTCTATGGTTTATTTACAAATACTTGAGGAGCAGAAGAACGTCTTTATATTTGAAGGATTTTCTACTAAAATGCAAAACTGTGTGACTAATCAGCAGAATAAGTTGGAAGGCCTCTCTTTATTTAAATAAAATGATAACTTTTTTTTGTGGGGGAATGAGGTAAAATTAAAATGAATTTCCTGCAAGGAAATCAGTATTTACTTGGAAGATGAACTGACTAGAAACATGAGGTCGTTTGTTTTCCTTTGGTCAAATAATCTCAGCTTTGCCTTCAAGACTGCCCAGAATTGTAAGAGACCATACAGTATCCAACTGAAACTCCCAACATCCTTCTTAGTTCCCAAAATCTAATATAGGGCAGCAAATAAGCATTCAATGTAAGGGCTTTGGATGGCAGGCTTTACTTGGAGAATACAAAACAGAATGACTTATTCATTTTCAACAACAGTTCATTCCTGAACTTGTAGTAAATAGATTGATGACATCTTTTTTGGAAGAGCACAATGGTATAAAGAAGACTAGATTCTAAGAAAACTTCAGGAAGATTAGTCATTTAGTGTTACATGTGTAAATAAGTAGTTGGGAATTATTTTTCTTGAAAGATCAACCCCATTTCTTGAGAGATTGGTGAAATTTAAAACTGAATATTCATACCCTTTATAATGAGGCAAATCATGATTTTTCTCACGAGTATCTCTCATCTCTGCAGTAAGACTACACTTTGAATCCTTGGAACACTATTTCTTCTTCTTTTTTTTTTTTTTTAATTTTATTTTATTTTTGGCTGTGTTGGGTCTTCGTTTCTGTGCGAGGGCTTTCTCTAGTTGCGGCAAGCGGGGGCCACTCTTCATCGCGGTGCGCGGGCCTCTCACTATCGCGGCCTCTCCTGTTGGGGAGCACAGGCTCCAGACGCGCAGGCTCAGTAGTTGTGGCTCACGGGCCTAGTTGCTCCGTGGCATGTGGGATCTTCCCAGACCAGGGCTCGAACCCGTTTCCCCTGCATTGGCAGGCAATTTCTCAACCACTGCGCCACCAGGGAAGCCCCATTATTTCTTCTAAGGCCCAAATATGACCTACCTCCACGAAGCCTTCTTTAATATCCCCAGACACCTCATTTCTTGTATATCACTTCCTGCTCCCCACCCCAAACTCTATTCCTCTCAACAGCACATCTTCTCTGTGGCATTAATTATAAATCCTCCTCATTTCTCATTCTTAAAGTAATTTGGATCTTAAGTGACATAAAAGTGGTCCATATATTGTAGATACCCCGCAGCTGTTTGAATGATGACATTGGTGGCTCATGGTGACGATGGAGGTGATCATGTCGTGATCGTGATGGTGGTGCCAGTGGTGCTGATGGCAGTGTGAGAGTCATCCTCTCCCTCTCCAGTTTCTCTCAGGTCTACAAAATGCCTCAGGTAAATTTTAGGAAAAAAGTTGCTCCCTTCTCCTTACTGCTCTCTAGCCTTTTCCTTTGGTAGAAGGGATCTGATTGGTGAAATGGTAAGAGTCTGATATCTATTTGCTCATGTTCTTCAACTGGGAAGGTTAATGGCCTAAACCTACATGCTCATGTGTTGTTTCTCTTTCTAGCTACCACTCTTGGATCTCTGTTTTGGAAATTGCCTGCCTGTGAGCATTATACTTTCTTCTCCCCAATCTTTCATTTTCCATACAATTAACCAAAGATAACAGACTACACTTTGTGCAGTGAAGTTTTCAGTTAGTCAGCAGCTCTGTTAGTGATATTTTTGTACAAATTCTATGGAAGGAAAAAGAAAAAAGGAAAACGATGTTTTTTGAAGTCCAAGCTATATTTTTTAATCCAGTTTTTCACCTGTAATAAAGCAAATGATTTCTTCTCATTTGAACTCCTGTTCTATATTCCCAAATAGGTTCAGAAACATGAGGGAAAGAAATGGGTGGGTTAATTAACCAAATAAAACACTGTGAGTGATGGTAGTGATCATGATAAAATTATTCTCACTAGCCCTTTCAAATTGGGCAAGCCCAGAGTTTTAATTTTCTGTCAGAAGCTGACATCTTCAAAGAAGATTTTCTTTATAAAGCTCTCCCAGGAAGATGCTAGGATTTAACACAGCAAGATTTTGGTGAATTATGTAGACAAAGTCTTTGTCATGCTCAGATTTTTTTAGTGTATTTAATCACCTTACGATATTTGAAGTTACATTAAAGGCCAAAATCATAACCTGGAGTTTAACACTCTCAATATCCATCCTAACAACCTTGTAGCTCACAGGGGCTGAAAAGCAAAAACTATACTTCCCAGTATCCCTTGCTGCTAGGGATTCAGATATAATTTAGGTTTCACCAATCAGATATCCCTGTGGAAGATCTCCATTCAGAATTGAATCACATGACAAACTAAAGACACTCTTTTGCTTGGAGGGAACAGCTAACCAGAATCCAGATTAAGCAGTTTCCTGACTAGGTTTTGAAACATCAGCTGTCATGGCAGCTTCTGATTCTGTAGTTTGTCAATATGTAGAGGCAAGATTCTACATTCTACCCAGCGGGAGGCTCTTCCCAGAATCTCAGCCTAGGGTCTTGTTTTTGTAACTCTGCTAATTAATCTGTGATATAGTTTTATCCTCAAAAAAAAAAAAAAAAAAAAGGAAAACAGGCTATTATGTATGTAGTCAAGAACCTTGGCTAATACTAATACATCAGTAAAATAATTCAGAATGGGAATGACAAGTTAAGGTAAAGAATAGATTAGAAAACAGAAATTTAGCTTGCACAGGAAATATTGTATAGGCAGAACTAAGAAAACTACGCCCAGAGACATGGGAAAGTTGAAGCCAAAGGGGATTAAACTAAACACAGCAGCCAACTCTCCGAAGTTCAAGCCAAAGGGGCCACATTATGTTATGCACTGAGAATTACCATTGCTGCTAAATTCAGGTTTTAAGCACATGACCTTTGGCAACCACCTGTTTGTTCTCTGTACCTCTAACTCGTTCTGTGCTATTCTGTTTGCTCTTTTGTTTTGTTTTTTAGATTCCACATAATAAGTGAAATCATGCAGTATTTGTCTTTTTCTCTATGACTTATTTCACTTAGCATAATACCCTCTAGGTCCATCCATGTTGTCACAAATGGCAAGATTTCATTCTTTTTTTTACAGGTGAGGAATATTCCATTGTATGTATACCACATCTTGTTTACCCATTCATATTGATGGTCATTTATTTAGGTTGCTTCCATATCTTGGCTATTGTAAATAATGCTTCAATGAACATAGGAGTGCATGTATCTTTTCTAATTAGTGTTTTCATTTTCTTCAAATAAATACCCAGGAGTGGAATTGCTGGGTCATGTGGTAGTTCTATTTTTAATTTTTTCAGGAATCTCCTTACTGTTTTCCATAGTGGCTGCACCAATTTACATTCCCACCAAGAGTGTACAAGTGTTCCCTTTTCTCCACATCCTTGCCAAAACTTCTTATTTATGTTCTTTTTGATAATAATCATTTTGACAGGTGTGAGGTGATATCTCATTGTGGTTTTGATTTGCATTTCCCTGATGATTAGTGATGTTGAGCATCTTTTCATGTGCCTGTTGGCCATCTGTAAGTCTTCTTTGGAAAAATATATATTGATATCTTCTGCCCATTTTTTAATTGTTTTTTTAAAATGTTGAGTTGTATGTTTTTGTATATTTTTATATTAACTCCTTATCAGATATATCATCTGCAAATATCTTCTCCCATTTGGTAGATGGCCTCTTCAATTTGTTGATAGTTTTCTTCACTACCCAAAAGGTTTTTAATTTGATGTAGGCCTATTTGTTAAATAAAACATTCAGAATTGTCCCTTGCCTGATGAGACAGATACAGAAAAATATTGCCAAGACCAATGTCAAAGAGCTTACTGCCTATGTTTTCTTCTAGAAGTTTTATGGTCTCAGGTGTTACATTTAAGTCTTTATTTTGAATTTATTTTTGAATTTATTTTTGTGCATGGTGTGAGAAAGTAGTCCAGTTTGATTCTTTTGCATGTAGCTGTCCAGTTTACCCAACACCATTTATTGAAGAGGTTGTCTTTTCCCCATTGTATATTCTTGCCTCCTTTGTTGTAAATTAAATGCCCATATAACTGTGAGTCCATTTCTGGGCTCTCTATTTTGTTCCATTTATCTACATGTCTGTTTCTGTGCCAGTACCATACTGTTTTAATGACTGTAGCTTTGTAGTATAGTTTGATATCAGGGAGCTTTATTCTTCTTTCTCAAGGTCATTTTGGCTACTTGGGGTCTTTTGTATTTCCATACAATTTTTTTTTTTAATGACTTTCTCTTTATTTATTTATTTATTTATTTATTTATTTATTTATTTATTTTTGGCTGTGTTGGGTCTTAGTTTCTGTGCAAGCGCTTTCTCTAGTTGCGGCAAGTGGGGACCACTCTTCATCGCAGTGCTCAGGTCTCTCACTATCACGGCCTCTCTTGTTGCAGAGCACAGGCTCCAGACGCGCAGGCTCAGTAGTTGTGGCTCACGGGCCCAGCCGCTCCGCGGCATGTGGGATCCCCCCAGACCAGGGCTCGAACCCGTGTCCCCTGCATTGGCAGGCAGATTCTCAACCACTGCTCCACCAGGGAAGCCCTCCATACAAATTTTAGAATAATTGTTCTAGTTCTGTGAAGAATGCCATTGGCATTTTGATAGGGATTTGCTCCATTGATTCTTTCAATAATTTTTGTTTCTTTATTGATATTCTGTATTCGATGAAACACTGTTATCATACATTCCTTTAATTCTTTAAGCATGGTTCTTTTCGTTCTTTGAACATATTTTGGATGTGTTTATAATAGTCCCTTTGACATCTCTATTGGCTAAGTCCACCAAGTGGGCCCCTTAAAAGGCACCTTTTATCATCAGCTTTTATTCTTATGTATGGGTCACACTTTGCTGTTTATTTTCATGTTCTATATATATATATATATATAATTTCTTTTTTTTTAATTACACATTTTAAATAATATATTGTAGCAAACATGTTTACTCTTCCTCCTCACCACAGGGTTTCTCGTTGTTGTCTGCTTAGTCATTTGTTTGATTAATGGTTTGGCTGAGCTAGTTTTGCAAAGTCTATTTTCCCAGCAGTGTGTAGCCTCTCAGATGTGTTCCTACTCATATGTTTTTCCATTTGTTTGTATCTTTTAGCCAGTGATTTAAGGGTCACGCCTGACTTATAAGCCACATATGGGTGAAAGGTTGGGCTTAAGCCCCATTACTCTTTGAAGGACAGATGTCTTGGAGGCTGCTTTCATAGTTCAGAGCATTTACATTTTTTAGCCCTTCTTTCAGTCAAGGCCCAATAGCTAACAGCTTGATGATTCCCTTTCTTGATCACCTTTAAGGTCAAGGATAGGCAATTAAAAGGCTTCACCTGGCAAGCCTCATGGAGGAATGCTGACCTCCCTGCACCAGATTTGGTGCACAGCCAGTGCAGGACAGTCTTGAAGGGGAGTTGTCATCAAGGACTCAGGACCCCTGGCCAGAATGCTCTTATGTATCTCTGCATTCCCAGCATAGATGCCTCCTTTTGGACGACTCTTCATGGGGTGCCTTTCCCCAAGGGCTCTGCCCAGATCTCTTTTTCAGAAAAAGGAGGGGGAAGACTTGAAGACATTTTGCTCCACTGTGGTTCAGCTCTCAGTACCTTTCCAATCCCACCCACCCCCCTCTCCCTGCCCTCCTGACCCAGATTCATAAAATGGCAGGAGATTTTTGTTTGAAGCACCCTCAGCAATAAGATTATTCCCCCCATTTGTACTGATACATCTATCCCTTGTCCAGTGCCATTCTATGGAGAAAAATAGAACATTCTGGGAGCTGGCAACTTCTTTCTAATCTCTTGCTTATTATCCCAACAAGTGAATAAAGCCTCATCATTACTTTCTTCTTGACTTGTCCTAATCAATAACTCCAACACCTGGAAGCTCAGCTCATGACATCTCATGAGTGGATGAGATGTCATGAGTGGATCATGAATGGATACAGGCTTGGGCATGCACACAGTTTTCCAGAGTTTGCCAGAGATAAGTGTGATTTTATTTTTAAGCTTGGTTTCTTAGGACCCTTGGGTGAGAGTTGTTTATTGTTCAGTCAGTATTTTGACAGAGGTTGTATTTAAGCCCTGAGTGCCAGTGTGGCTTCTGCCCTGTGTTGATGGGTCTGCATGAGGCTTGGGAAATGCTTAAAGTCTGCCTCACACCCTGTTCTTATTCCTCTTGGGTTGGTGCAGCCCAGCTCATGCTCACACCCTTCTTGAACCCCAGAGTTAACTGTAATCCCAAGAGGATTCTTCTGGTTTTCTGCCATTTTGCTTGTACTATTGGAGCTAAAGGTCTCACCTTAATTGCTCTCTACCAACATCTCAATTGTTTTCAAAAACACCCTTAGACAAAGAATTCTCCATGCTATCTTCCAAATAAAATTAGTGGCCTCAGACAGAGCTAGGGAACAGAATGTGGTTTAAATGTCACTGTTATGGGCTGAACTGTGTCCCCCCCAAATTCGTATCTTGAAGTCCTAACACCCAGTACCTGAGAATGTGACTGTATTTGGAGATAGGGCCATTAAACAGGTGATTAAGATGAAATGAGGTCATCCAGGGCAGGGGAGGGGGGGTTGATCCAATATGACTGGTGCCCTTAGAAGAAGATTAGGACATCATCAGCATGTGAGTTCACAGAAGAATGACCATATGCAGGAAAAAGCAAGAAGGTGGCCATTTGCAAACCAAAGAGACAGACCTCAGAAGTGACCAAACCTGCCAACACCTAGGTCTTGAACTTCTAGCCTCCATATCTGTGAGAAAATAAATGTCTATTGTTTAAGCCCCCCAGTCTGTGGTATTTCATTATGGCAGCTCTAGCAAACCAATGCAGGCATCAATACTGGCTACACCTATGGAAATTTAGTAGAGTTTTCTGAATTAATATTTCTGTACTTGTTTATGGCCTTAGGACACTTTGCAGAAATTATAAATGACTGATGATTCTTTTATTATTATTTTATAATTTTCAACAGTTACACTGTTGTTACACTGAGGAGAGGAATTGGTGTATCCACATTCCACGACCCAGAAGCCCTCCTGCCTCCTCTGCTCTCTTCCATCTTCCATTTTTCATTCTCTGCTGATAATTCCCACTGGCACATAAACATGCTGTTACTTTCCCTATCTTAAAAAACAAAGCAAAACAAAAGGCTTAAAACAGCAACAACAACAAAAAACGTGTCCGGATCCATTTCCTTTATCAGCTTCCATCCAGTTTCTTACTCCCTTTTTTGGCAAAAATCCTCAGGCAGATCGACCAGGCTCACAGTCTCCAAGCCCCTTCTCTTTTGGCCCTAAACACGCTCCATTTCAGCTCCACTCCCACCACACCTCCTAAACTGCTCTGATCAAGTTACCAATTATTTCCTGGTTGCTAAATTAAGTAATCAATTTCAGACCTCTTAGTAAGTGAATTACTAGCAAGATTTTTAGGTAGCTAGTCATTCTTTCCCTTGACTTTCTTTCTTTGACTTCAAGGAAACACATTCGCTTGGTTTTCCTCCTATCTCATGAGTGGTTCCTTATCAGGCTAATTTGCTTACATCTCCAATTTTCACCTTCCTTTTTTTGTTTGTTTGTTTGTTTGGGAAGGATCCCACTCCAATTCACACTTTAGTCTTTATATTTTAAAAATTGAGAGGTAACTGAGATATAACGTTGTATAAGTTTTAGGTGTACAATGTGCTGAGCTGATACAGTTATGTGTTGCAATATCATGACCACCATAACATTAGCTAACACCTCCATCACATCCCATAATTATCACTACTTTTTAAAATGGTTAGAACATTTGAGATCTAGTCTCCTAGCAGTTGTGAAGTTTATAATACAGCATTGTTGACTATAATTGCTAATCTGTGCATTAGAGCTCCAGAACTTATTCATCTTCTACTTGCAAGTTTGTACCCTTTAAAACATCTCCCCAGTTTCCCCTACCCTCCAGCCCCTGGTAACCACCATTCTACTCTCTGTTTCTATGAGTTTGGCCTTTTTAGATTCCACATGTAAGTAATATCATACAGTAGTTGTCTTTCTCTGTCTAGCTTTTTTTTACTTAGCATAATGCCCTCAAGATCCATCCATGTAGTCCTTTTAATGTTAGAGCTCCCTGGTATCCTGTCCTCTTCTTTTCACTTCACTTCTCTATTTACACTCACTCCCTTGGTAACCTATTCTTTTTCAAGGTTTTGAATAACACCTATGCCAAATGTGTGTTATTGTGTTACATGCGATATCTATCTATCTATCTATCTATCTATCTATCTCCAGCCTAGATCATGCTCATGAACTCCAGTCTTATACTCCAACTGCCTGCTCAGCACTCTCTTTAGATACACAATAAACACTTGAATTTTCTCACGTACCAATCTCTGCCAATCCAAAACCTATTCCACCACAGCATTTCCATCTTTTTTGGTGCTGGCACCATCATTCCTGTTGTTCAAACCAAAAATATGAATTAATCCTTAGTTCCTCTCTTTCTCTCACATCCCATATCCAATCCAATAGAAATTCTTCTTGTCGCTAACTTTTCAATATATCCAGAAGCCAATCACTTTCCATTGCTAATACCTAGTGCCACCTGCCATCATCTTTCACCTGAATGTCATCAATAACCTCCTAAGAGGTCTCTTTGCTTCAACTCTTGACACTCCCACTTGTTAGGCTATTCTCATCAAAGCAGCCAGAGTGATCAGTTCAAAAGGCAAGGATGACTACGTTACTCTCCTAAAACCTGCCCCAAACCTTCCAGAGGCTGCCCATTTCACTCAGTAAAATCCAAAGTCCTTCAAAGGCCCACAGTGCCATAGAGGATCTGTTTCTTCACCACCAGCCCTACCTTTGATTTCTAACTTCTCTCTTCCTCCTCTCCTTACTCACTCTGTTTCAGCCACACCGTATCCTTACACTTCCTTAATTAAACATTCGAGACACATCCCAGCCTTTGCACCTTTGCTCTAGATGTTATTTCTGCTCGGGGGTTCTCTTCCCCAAGTATCAGCATAGCTAACTCCCTCATTTCTTTAAAAAGTGCTAAATCTCAGCTTCTCAATTAAGACTACTCTGAACACCCTGTTAGAATATTGTGAGCTGCCACAATTTCCACCCCAACATTCTCAGTATCCCCTTTCTTTGCTCCACATCTTTTACATTCATAGTCCTCGTCCCCCTACAATATAGTTTATATATTTATTATGTTCACTGTATCACCAAAGAAGAATGTGATCTCCATGAGAGCAGGGATCTTTGTTTTGTTCACTCATGTGTCCCCAAACAACTAGAAAGTGCTTGATAAAATGGAGGTGCTCAATAAATACTTATTGAATAAATGAAAAGAGCATAATTAAAGTATAGGACAGGGAAGCTGGGAATAAATGAGGATAACCTTACTTCAGCTTCTATTTGGAAAAAAATAATGAAGTCCCAACAGAAATATGGACACAATTCAGTGTCTTTATTATAATTTATGTTTAGTTTGATTGTCTTATTATTTCAACAAACGTGTGAGATTAGAAGTGGTTCATTTGAGATAGCAAAATAGAATTTTTAGGTAGAAAAGTTGTTAGATAACATTTAATCTCGGTTCATAAAGCAGAGGAGCCCCAAACAAAACTCACTTGGTTACAGTTAGCAAAACAATACAACTGGAGGTCTTGACTTCATCGATATGCTCACTCTGCATTCCTACATAAGCAGAAAGCAAAATCCAGGAATTACAGAAGTCCATATTGGACCAAGCAGCAAATACTTTTGCAAATTGTTAATTATCACGAAAACATTAAAGTAAATACTAAATTCTTCTTTATTTGATATCTTAATTTATATGGCTCTAATTTGTGTAATTATGATAAATTTATATCACAAATAAGTCATTTTTCACATTATACAGCTATTAATACTGCTTTAAACATGTATGTATTCAATATCCCACTTGCCTTAAGTAGGGAATATTAAAGGGCTGAGATGTCCTCTCAACTTCACAAATATATCATTGTGTGCAAAGTAATTCTTGTTTGTTCTTTTAGAAAGACTCTTTTTATTAAAGATTAAAAATAAAATGGCCCTCAGGGAATTCAAGCAAAGTGTATACAACTTGAAGCCTTTAGTTAATTATACAAATGTTTATACTAATTTTTATCTTGGACTTAATCTAGCCTCTGGAGAAATGATAAATCAACTGTAGAATTTATTTAGGAAATGTTTGTCGAGAACTATTATTGACTGACAAAGTCCTAAATGTTATGGGTAGATATATGAGTAATGTATGCTTCCTGCCCTGTAAATCTCATGGTGAAATAAAGAAAGAGAGGGATATAAATAGAAAAATTACAATAAAATTTAGTATGTATTTTCTCAGTTTGGGTCTCTCCAACCATGCACACACAGACAATAGAACCTGGTAAAACAACGTGGGTGCCAGTGCACTGGCTTTTGTGTGCAAACTCTGAGATGGAGATGAGCGTGCCACAGGTTTCTTAGGGCATGCTCTGGGGTCATCAACTGCAGGGGCAGGTGGGGAAGCAGAGGGAGAAGTCACACTGCAGTGCCACCTCAACAGCGGTCTCAGATGACCACTGGGGAATTCTGAAGCTCAGATGACCATTCAGAATGGTCCTGAGTTGTGGCAAGTGAGCTGGACCCTATGTCACCAAGTAAATCAGTCATTAGATGGGGGATACCCGGGGAGGGTCCTTAGCACGGCAGCTCTCTTTAGCCAAGGCAATCCCTGGTAGGGTGATACCTGGCCCAGTTAGCTGTGACCAAGCTAATAAAGCCACATACTATGTCAGGTAGTCAGTAAGAAAGATACCCCTGAGAAAAGGGAGATGAGTATATTAGGCTTAAAGAGTCATCTCAGATAATGTCCATGTACCTGGCCTGCACATTACATGCCTGTTATTTGTCTGCTCAGGCTGCCATAACACAATACCATGGACTGGATTGCTTAAACAACAGAAAGTTATTCTCTTATATTTCTGAAGGTTAGTAGCCAAGGTGATTAGCATGGTCAGATTCTGGTCAGAGCTCTTTTCCTGGCTCTCAGATGGCTACTTGCTTGCTGTGTCTTCACATGTCCTCACATGGCAGAAATAGAGAGTTCTGGTGCCTCTTCCTCTTCTTTAAAAGTACCAGCCCTATCAGATTAGGATCCCACCCTATGACCTCATTTAACATTTATCACCTCCTCATAGGCTCTATCTCCAAATGCAGTCACATTGCAGGTTAGGTCTTCACCTGATGGATTTGAGGGAGACAAAATTCAGCAATAGCCTACCTCATAATCCAACCCTATCATAATGATTAAATTCAAGATGACCTAGAGGAAGGGGAAAAGTTGGACAGTAGCAGAGGAGGACATAGCAGGCAGAGAAAAGTGGAGATGGAGGGACAAATCAGGCTGCTAGCTACTGGTGTCTCACTTAGATGATTATAGCTGAGTCTCCTGGAGCACGGTACCCTGTGGGAAAACAAAGACTGAACAGATGCTATATAGGCATGAATAAATTTAAGTCAATCAGTTTCCAGATCCTCAGTTTCTCCATATGTATGCTTTCCAAAAATTAATTTGGCTAAAACTGTATCTGTGCTTTCAGAGTTCTTTTTTCAACTCCTCTTTTAAATTCTCCTTTTCCCTTCTTTACAAAAGAAATGCAAGCCCTTCGCCATCTTCTGTAATTCATTGCCCTGGAGTGTAAAACTCCTGAGAGTGAGACCCATGGGAGCAAAATATCATGGAAGCATTTATATCTTATCTAGCAATATTTTGAACTATATAGCTCAGAATTAGAATTCAGAATACCTGGTAGGTTAATACAAGTGGTTAATACAAATATTTATTTGAAACAAAAAAATACACTTGGACTTTTTCTTATATAGCCTCATCTAATTTGCTGTTGAATTTGACAATGAGGGCTGTTTTCCCATGATACCATTTATAGATTGAAAGAGTTAAACTGCCAGTCTAATGTTTCAATGTAAATCAGGCATACAATAAGATTATCCAGAAAATATAGACTTAGCAAATATTTAAATTTGTAATAAATTCTGAGGTGTTTATTTCAAATGAGAGAAGAGGATATGCAATTTTTCAGAAATGACTTTAGGGTTTGCATGAATAACATTTGAACACCAACATGTAGCAGTGAACTAGCTTCCACCTGCTCTGAAGGAAGCTGACAAGGTTTCCCAGTCTTCTCTATTTTCCTATGAACAATAAACCCCTATTACTGGAGGTAACCTGAGCTTTTCTCTGTATATAAAAGTGAGCAACATGGATTTGTATGTTGAATGTTTAATGGTGCCGGAAGAAGAGAGCCTGTTATATGGACAGCCTGAGAACAGGACCATAGTACTCAGAGAACTTTGGGGAGGATTCCCTGCTCCATGGATTGTGTTTAGGATATTTATTCTCTTCATGCTCTTTGACCCCTTGTTCTTTGACTTTCTCTAAGGGTGTCTCCTTCTTCCTCTGTCCCTTAAATATTGGTGTGTCTGAGAAATGTCTCTTGAACCACTGCTTTTTACACTATATGTGATCCACGTGGGTCAGTCCATCTACTCTCCACCTGTGCCAACGGTGGCCAAAAGTGTATTTGCAAAACAGACTTTGTCCCTAAATTTCAGACATCCTAAAGCTAAATGCTCCAAAGCGTGCTCAAAATCATCATGTCTAAAATGGACTTAGAAGCTTCCTACCTAAGGTTTTCCTTCTTTGGATTTCCTGTTTGTTTAGTACTGCTAATTTCTCCCCAGCTTCCTAAATTTGAAATTTGGGAGTCATTCTTGCATCCTTCCTCTTCATCACTTTCGTATTTAATGAGTCACAAAATCTTGCCAATTTAAATACTATACAGTTGCCAAACCTTTTCCTTACTACTTTCCTGGTTAAGGTTCCCATCATCTCTCTGCTGAAATACTACAATAGCTTCTTCCAGTGCCCTTAATAACAAGTTCACTCTAGGGTAATTCATCTAAAACTCCAATATTACTCTTGAGCTCTAATGCTTAAAATCTTTGTTTCTCAATCGCAGTAGTTACATTTTTTAATGTGCATCTATATCACTAAATTTTTAAAAATAAGTACCCCTTAATATATTTATATATAATTCATACAACAGATATCAAA
Organism: Balaenoptera physalus; assembly: GCF_965194825.1. NCBI lineage: Eukaryota > Metazoa > Chordata > Mammalia > Artiodactyla > Balaenopteridae > Balaenoptera > Balaenoptera physalus. The sequence continues at coordinate 17,775,457 of NC_138899.1, forward strand.
ACAGAAAATTTTAAATAATACTAGAAATTAAAGTAAATGACATTTTTAAGGTTTTATTCCCAGATCCCAACAGGGATTCTTAGCACCTCTTTTATATGATTATGATGAGAGAACCAAAAACAGAGATTAAAAATGATACTTTCACAATAAATGTCAACAATAATTCTAACACTTCCTTTTCACACTTCAGTGGATCACCTTAAGCACCTGTTCCTGGTCACATACCCCCACTTTAGACACCACTGGCTTCTAGAATAAAATCCAAACTTTGTCTTTCGTATAATATATAGGTTTCTCCATAATCTGGGTCTTCATTAGGTTTCTAGTTATACTGAATTTATTGGAATTATCTACTGATGTGGCTGTTATCGTTACTAAACGGTGAGTTCATTCACAGAAGAAACCGTATCTAATTTACCACTGTGTCTCCGGAGACTCAGACACGGTAGGTGTTTAAAGGCATGTCTGTTGGATGAATGTCAAAGGGTTTCTCTGTATGTGTCTTCCCTTTCTAATCATATTGTTTAACAAGCCAGTAATTCATTATATTATTAATTGGGGAAAAGATTTGTAATTATATTGCATTTGACCATGTAAACCCTGTTATTTCATTGAAATAATAACCAAAAGTAATGAATTTAGATTATAGAAATATATTCATCTGATTCTGCCTAACAATAGAAGGAGAGTAGTTATGAGGCTAACAAAAAACCCAGTAGTAAATAGCCAGTAAAAGATAATGAGATTGTAGGTCTTAAACTGCTCTGGGCAAATTATTCTAGTTGATTAATACTTAGATTATTTTGGATACAGAGGAAGTAGACAGAGTTTTTAGCTTTATGGTCACTGGAGTCAAACTGAATATATTTAGTTCTTATTTTATCACTGACTATATCCCAGGTTAAATTATTTAACACATCCATGCCTCTGTTTCTTCACAAAAATTTGGTGATAAGCAAAGTACCTATATTATAGAGTTTTCAGGATAATTAAATGAGATTATACAGGTAAACATTCACAATAGTCCAATTTAATATATATTGATAAAAACATACAAAGTATTTACAATACTACCAGAAGATATTAAGTCTTCAATATGTGTCAACAATTATTATTCCTACAACAGACAACATACCAAAAAAACGTGATTTTAAAATCAATTTCTCTCTTAAAAAACAAAATTTCAGGGATTCCCTGGTGGCGCAGTGTTTGAAAATCTGCCTGCCAATGCAGGGGACACGGGTTCGAGCCCTGGTCTGGGAAGATCCCACATGCCGCGAAGCGGCTGGGCCTGTGAGCCACAATTGCTGAGCCTGCACTCCGCAACAAGAGAGGCCGCAATAGTGAGAGGCCCGTGCACCGTGATGAAGAGTGGCCCCCACTTGCCGCAACTGGAGAAAGCCCTCGCACAGAAACGAAGACCCAACACAGCCAAAATAAATAAATAAATTAATTAATTAAAGATGATTTATTAAAAAAAAAAAAAATTTCAGATTGCACCTACTTGGGATGAAAGACCTGAGGTTTAATACCCTGTATATTAGCAAATGAGGGTTTTAAGTCCACTATGGCAGGAGGGACTTATATTTTCCATCAAATTGTTATGAAAGGTCATGGTTCATACTATGGGGTTTTTAATAATTGGCTTATAGATTGCTGAGATTTATGTAATCTTCTACTGAATACATATTTATTAAAGACCCTCTCTGTGCCAGTGGGCACTGTGTGTTCTAGGCCCTAGCAATTCTGTAAAAAATATCTAAGTCTTATACCTCGTAGAGTTTACATTACAGTGGGGAAGATATAAAGCAAACAAATAAATATATACTACAAAGTTGGGAAATAATGCATGCTATGAAGAAAATAAATCAGGGGTAATGTAGGGAAATAATGGGGGGTGGGGTCTCCAAGGGGTGATCTTAAATAGTCAGGGAAGACTTCCTAGAGGAAGTCTTCAAGTAGGTATCCGAATAAAGTGAGAGAGCAGGTCCCATGAATAGTCCAGGGAAGTAGTCTTACTAGCAGAGGGAGCAGCAAATGTAAAGGCCCTTAGGTAGAAATATACTTGATAAATTGGAGGAACAGCTAGAGAGCCAGGAGATTATACATAAGTAAGCAAGATGTGTTCGTGCATATGTGTACACAAGCATGTGTGTGCACGCATGCACCGTGAAAGAAATAGAAGATGAGGTCAGAGTTAGGCAACAGCCAGAACCTAAAAGTCCTTATAGAAAAGAGAGTTTGGTTCTAGCTGAGCATAATGGGAAGTCATTGGAACAACTGAGTAGAAAGAGATGGCATGAACTGAGTTACATTTTAGAAAATATCATCTGACTGATCCTTGAAATATTGACAGCAAAAAGGTGAAAAGGAAACAGGAAGGTAATTTAGGAAGTCACTGCAGTGTTCTAAGTGAGAGATGGTAGAGAATTAGACTAGAGCATTAAGGGAAGATATCTCAGTCTGCTCAAGTTGCCATAACAAAATATCATAGACTGGGTTTGTTGAAACAACAGAAATGTATTTCTCCAAAGTTCATTGACTAGAAATCTGGATCAGGGGGCCAGTATGGTTGGGTTCTAATGAGAGCTCTCTTCCTGGCTTACAGGTGGATGGATGGCTCTAACTGCGTCCTCATGTTGCAGAGAGCCAGATCTCTCTCTTCTTCTCCTTGTAAAGCCGCTAATCCCATTACGAGGGCCCTGTCCTTATAACCCAATCTAACCCTGATTACCCCCTACAAGCCTCACCTTTAAGTATCATCACATTAAGGGTTAGGGCTTCATGTATGAATTTGGGAAGGAGGGATGCATACAATCAGTGTACAACAGAAAATTTGGAGAGAATTGTTAAATATTTGACATATACTGAACGAACTTTTTGATGAACTAATAAAAAGAAAGGAGTCTAAAAGGTCTTTGTCTAATAAATTTTTTGTCTGAACAAACTGTGTAACTACTCATGCCATTTATAGAGATGTTCAAGACTGGTGTAGAAGCAGGTTTAGGGGAAAATCATGAGTTGTGTTGGAGACACGTTAAGTTCGAGTTTGTACTTTGACATCCAAGTTGAGAGAGGAAAAGACAGAAGCTCAGGGGGAAGGTTAGTAAATATTGTGTGGAAAACAAATGAAGTTGAAAGCAAAATCTATTTTACGGTAAGAGTAAAGTTTACCTTAATTTTCTTCTCATGCCTTGATTCAAACAGCATGAAATCGGCTTCTGTTTTTATAATGGATGACCTTTACAATGGACATAGAAGAGAAACCAAGAAAGCCCTTTAAGAGTTGTTAATTTTATGGTATTTGCTACAACATGAACAAGAGCATGCTGTGTATCTTGGCCCAATAATTAGACATCCAAAGTACCTTTTGTAAATGCAGAATTGTTCTTTTGTAAAACTATCCTATAAAATAAGATCTTTGTCCAGCTTGGTTTCATTTATTTTGTACCAAACTATATAAGGAACATGAAGCAAATAAATAGCAATGCTATAAAACCATTCATATGTCAAATCCACAGAAAAAGAATGTTTGATGCATAAGCAGTCAGAGATGAGAAGGCCCTGCTTGATCAAAAATTTCCTGTCAATCAGGACTAATAGAGGATAGACTAATAAATAATCTCTGACATAGAAAAGCAGCCACATTTAACTTGAAGATAGATTTTACATATGGTTAATGTGATAGAACTATCAAGCTAACAAGAACCCTTGGGGCCAGTCTGAATATTCATTAATCAGCCCAACTTTGGATTTAACATAGAATGCAACTGTCAATGAACAAATGGGCTTTTGTGGAAAAGGTGATAAACAAAATCCAATGAACTGGCAAATAGGAAAGTCTTGAAAGAATAAATACTGTAAGATTAAGAACTGAATAGAAGACTTGAGCTCAGCTCTCTGCAGAAAAGACAAAAGCTTCTCACTAAATCAAGTAGCTCTGGAGAACATTGTCTTTTAATGTTTCTTTAGAAAGAAACATCTGCCATGATAAGGATATATTTTGAGAAAATTTTTGAAGAAGGCTTAAACTTTTTAATACTCATTCTCTACAGCACATTGAAAAGACAGACTTCTAAATAAATGGATTGTTTTTCAGTTCCAAGTTGTTAATCTCATTTCCTGGATGAGATGATTTATCCAAAATGTACAAATAGACGGTTTTCTCCAAAGGCAGAACAATAAGAGTCATAATTAATACAAGTGGCAGATTGGCACAAAAGAAAGTTCCGGGTAGTGATCACAACGAAAATGCCTATTGTAACAAAATAAGTTAACAAATGATCCAACACCCTGTCTGTAAAAAAAAACCCAAAAAACCAAAATAGTATCTATACCAACAACTCCACCACAATGCTGAATAGAAACTGACACTTACTCTCAGTGACAGGGAGTGACAGGAGATTTGGGACTGAAGAGGGCTGAATGTTCCAGGCTCCACTGAAGAGGGAACAGATTCTTATCATCTGGGAATAGGATTACAGTTTTGGCTCATCTCGAAAAATTTTTTTTAACACAAAGCCATCTGGATTTTTTTTAATGTGAAACTTCCCAATTCTTTGAATGTTGGTCATAAATTCATAAGTACTAAAATATATACTGTGCAAGCCACTGTTTTGTGGGGCAAATAGACTATGATTCTTGACTGAATTCAGTTGAGTGGCCCTCTTTTTTTTTTTAAACCCCAGATGTAAGGTTAAAATTTACCATAACAGAATATGAAGACTATTATATGTGTTAGTCTACAGAGAGAGTATACACAGGCTTTTGCTTGTATTGTATAATCTGACCAAAAATAATAATAATTCCCCCAAAATTTATAGATACATGTAGTGTTCGAACTTCAATGGGTCTTAAATTTAATCTAAGATCCATTGAAGCTCGAACATGTTATAAATTTTTCTTTAAAAATATTTTTCTTCAAAAAATCAACATTTTATCATACATAAAATATGCAATCAGGAAGGTGCACAAAACAAAGTATATAATTTAACACAATAAGTATAAAGTGAGATATGATGTTGAACAAAACCAGATAAGCAATTAGTTCATATGAAACTTAGAGGCTTTTGGAGTAAAGATATATTTAACAAATAATCTCACTAAGGAATATATAATCACTGATAAGTGGTCTAAAGGAAACAAATACAATTCAATAAGAGATACAGAAAAGAGAAGACAACTCCACTGGGCAGAAGGAAAAAAGAACTGTTTTCCCAAAGAGGTAGTATTGGAGGTAGATTAAATCATGAGTTAATATAGGCAAGTGGTAAGTACCAAGCCAGAGACAAAGAAGAGCATGGACAAAGGGCTATGGCAGACAAACTCTGGCCTGATCAAGGAACTGAGTGTGTGAAGAAACAGATGGGCTGAGAATGAGGAGGAAATCATGGATCATTAAGCTTGAGAGAACCAGACAACGGGGGCTTCCTTGGCCAGGCTGTCTACTTTAATGTCTTCCATTGCTGGAAGGGAAGAGGACACAGAAGTCATCAGATTGTTAAAGTGGGCAGATGACATACAAATTTGTGCTTTATCTGCAGTACAAGACACATCTAAGAGTGGCCTTAGGTATGGAGTAAAGAAGTAAGAGGTAAAATCAACACATTCTAATGATGGATTGGCTATGTGCGATTAGGGAGAGGGAGAGGTTATGTCTCGTGAAACTGGCCGTGCGCGGGGAGGTATCACTCACTGGGCTGGAAACACTGAAGGGGATTTACACCAGTGCAGGGAGAAGGCAGAATGCTGAGTTTTCTATGCCATCGTGACCTCCAGTCTGGAGCTCAAAGTACAGTCAGCTTTGAAGTTAGATATTCGGAAATCAAGCACATGCAGTCTACAGTTGCAATGAAGATTGTACTGAGGTCTACAAGTCCTCAGGGAGAGAACACCCAGTTAAAAGAGAAGGAGGTTTGAAAGCTAAGCCTTGAGAAAGCACACCCTGTAAGGGCTGAGTAAGGTGCATGAGCCTGCAGTGGGCAATGGGTAAGAAGGAAAGCAGCAGACCGTGGTGACATAGAAGCTAAGGGAAGAAAATATGCCGCAAGTCAATAAAAAGGTCAAAATCTGTTGAGAGGCCATGAAAATTGAATTCTGAGAATGTCTATTCGATTCAGTAGCGTAGAGGTCCCAGGTGACCTTACTAAGGATGGTTTCGGCGGAATGAAGATTGCAGAGGGTGTGGAGTAATTGGAAGGAGGATATGGGTGGAGAGAGTACATACAGACAACACCTTCAGGAACTTCGGGGATGAATGTGATGCTGTAACTTAACCCAGGTCTGGGGGTGGTAACATAGCGGGGGGCATACTTGTAATTTAGAAAAAGTGTAAGGTTGCCAAGAAGCAGGTAGGATCTAAAACAAGTAAAGAGATGGGACTGAGGAATAATGAGGCATTACCTCAACTAACTCAACAGAAACAAAGGAGACAACGGTGGAGAAATTAATAGGTGACTGTTTATAACAGGAAAGGGATGGGGTCTCAACTGAGAGGTTCATTTTCCTCCAATCTTATGCTAAAACTACTTTTTATTCCAATAAAGTCTTACAAAGTATCTTCAATTAAGACACTTGTTTACTTACTCTTCAATATGTTTGCTGTTGTTTTCCTGTTCAGTCAGCAAAATGATAGTGTACGCTTGCCACACTGTGTTTAAATTGGATGCATGTCTAGCTTTAGTGAAGTTTCTCAGGAGGTCTGGTGCATATTTTGCTCTCTGATAGGGTCTGTAATCTCTATGGTTCCAACCAACTTCCCTAGTACTTTTTCTTTCAATTTCTTTCAGTAAGCAATCATTCACGGTTAATTTTCTATAGAGGCATTACGGTGTCTGAAGCCGTCACATTTGATATTTAATGTGAGGGAGACTGGCATACCTCATCGGTTTTACTATGTCCTTGTGGAAACTTCAAGGTGATGTTTGAGATTGTATCAGTCATGATCCATCCAGGAAAACAGAATGGAATTAAGTCCAGGGAATTGATTACGGAGATAAAGAAAACCTGAGAAACCTACAGATTAGTAGCATGAGAAACCACGCTCTCCCCTAAACTAAAGAAACACCTGGGGGAGGCAGAATTACCAGGGTTTAGGAGCTGGGATCACCTACCAAAAGCTGCAAACACTGGGCCTACCCAGAAGAAGCTGGAGCCCTGGAGGTGATCCAGATGTGGCCGCATCCAGAGAGGCTACACAAGGCAACAGGAGAGAAAGAGGCTGGTTCTTTCCCTCCTCCTTCCCACAGGAGCCTGGATTATGAAGCCTGCAGAAGACTCTTCCCCCTCCACTTCCTGTCTCAGAGGAGGGCAGAAGAAGGTCATGAATGAATCTGACGGCATGGGTCAAAACACAGCTTTTGGGGACTAGATGATATTGCTAGGGGTAAATTCCTCACCTAGCATCTGTTCATTATAGTGTAGAGGCTCAAACAAAGGTATTTTCCTCCTTCTTTGCTTTCGCCTCCAACCCCCAACAACCTGTGTAATAATTTCCAAAAGCTGATGCTGATCTGGCTAAGTAAGAATTCACTGAGGAAATAAACATATAGAGATTTCTGGATCATATCAGGAAGTCTGGAGTGAGGCTCAGAAGTCTGAATTTAAATAAAATGAAAACAGGTAGATAATTCTGATAAAGAGTTATTTTAGTGAATCCATGTGCAGGCAACACAGTCATACTGGGACACATTCTACTGTATATGAATTACTCACCATCAACATCATGGAATATGGTTCTCAACTTCTTTCTGGCTCTGTTAGTAGTTTTCACACATCCTAAATACTGGGGCACAGCACTTTAGCTTTTATTATAGGGACTTGCTTTTTTATTATAGCTACTTGAAAACTAAATCATTTTGCTTTGCTTTCCTTTTCTCCCCATTCCAATCTCAACCACAGATATTTACAGAGGTTACTAACATGACAAGATTATATTCTAAGTGAAAAATGTTTTAAGGTAGACACCTTAGGTATTAAGAAACAAACAAAGTACGAACAAAAAATGTAAAGCAAATGTTAGGCTGAAATTCAAAGCCAAATAAAGCACATAATAATTGGCACAGTGAGATATGCCAGAATAAGCACACATCAGATTCTACTTCAAAGGAAACCTACTGAATTCAACAAGTAGATGTTAATTGGTGAGACAGTCACCTGAAGTAAAGAGAATATTATTCAGTCTAGCAGCAATTCAAGAATGACTTTGTCCTTCCCTATAGAAGTATAGCACTCAAACACAAGTGTAAATGACTCAGCAGATAGCATTTGAGTCCAATTACTGAGCCCCATATGCCATATGATATTTAAACAGCTGGACCTGCTGTTTTTATATTAAACTATTTCCTTATAACAGGTTTATGATTTATAGTAGTGCTACTGATTTAATGAGTTATAAGAAGTTCATTTTTATCTAATGAGATTCCCCCCTCCCAATACAAACAGGTATAAAACATTTCAAAAATGTTAATCATCATGTAGTATTTGTTTGGTTTTGAAACATGGCTTACAATAGAAAGTCAGCTAAGCATCTCTAGTTACCATTAGGAATCTGTCAGCAGTACCTAGATGTTTTCCTTCCATATAGACACATATCATTATTGATGTTTATTATTTTTTATTGACATCTACATTCCAAAAGCAGTTTGAAAAATTAGTTCAACTATGGTATTGTTCATTCTTACGTTGTCCATTTTGATGATAAAACTTCTGTATATCAGTGTTTTAGGTGAGAGGGGATAAGGAATATTGGTATTTTAGGGTGGAAGGAAGGTCGTCTTTCTTGGAGTAGTTGCCCTTGTTGTGTCCAGTGTTGGATTTCCTATCTATCCCTTATTGGTGATGTCAGGTAAGTCCATTCACTGCTCTTCATTGGGTTGTCAAATGAATGGGTGGGTTTAGTGACTACGTCATGAGAAACTGTTGAAATTCCCTTGAGAAGAGTCCACGCAGTCATGGGACATGACATGTAATGAGATACAGTCCTTTAAAGTGTTAAATAGCCATAATGATCCACAGCCACCAACCTTAGAGAGACATTTCGAGAATAAAAAGCTTGTGAACTTGCTCTGCACATTTTAAGCACTGAACAATGTGTGGCATTAATATGCTGTGACCAATTTCTGAAGGAATAACATGCGATTTAGCCTCTATGTAAAAAAAATGGCATAGGTAGAAATTAAAACTACCAAAAAGTTTTCTCTCTCAGTTATAACCTTATGACACCTTTATTTCCTTTTCTCCTAAAAGGAAATTATATGTTTATTAACATCAGAGATAAAATATCAGCAATGACTCTCAATTATCTTCACATGAATCCTTCATGTTTTCAATAAAGACCTATTCTATAACTTAATTCAGTTGATGATTGCAAAATCCTAGCAATTCTGCTCAAGTTATGCGTACAGCCAGCTGTGAAGGCTGGCAGGCCACAATGGTGATAGTTCAAACAAATACTTGAAAGATTTAAAATTCTTAGAATGGCCTGTCAAAATTGCTACATAGCCATGGAATTAAAACAAATCACTTAACCCCTAGCCATTTGAATCTTTTAGTCACATAGTTTTGAAATATTTTAATAGAAGGAATCTTGGTTATGGACTTCAACTCCAAAATTACAGCATTCCATAAATCAAGCCATCCATGTAATGTATGCTACTTACATGTGTTTTCACCAAAAATAATTTTTCAATATTCCTAATAAAAGTGAAGAGTTTTAAAGACAATATCTTCTCACTAGATATTAAGTTTGGCTTTGGCTACCCTTAGAGCAGGAATGCTTATAGAAACTGAAGTATTAATCTAATTCAATTATAAGATATTTGGACTTCATTATCTGCATGGCTCTATAGCACTCAGAACCTGTAGCTTCTATGATTATTTAATCAATTAGATATCCACTTGGCTTGATGCTTGGCTAAATTAAAGAAAAAAGAAAGAAAATCATTATTTCACAAGATACCTTTAAGATTGTATCTCTGTTTACCTTAGAGAAAATATTGAGGCCCTTATTTTGCTCAAAGAGTTTACATTTTTTAAAAAGCCAATCAGTCTGGTTCTGGACTTAGGTTTTTACCATCTAATACATATACTGTCACAATGTACAAACATAGAAAAACATATATAAAGAAAATGGAGACTAATTATTAATAAATATTTGCATATCTATGAGTGAAATATATGAATACAAATTTTGTTTCCACAATAATGTGCACTTTTTGAGAAAAACAAGGATTTAGAATACTTTAAGAATGAAAGACAGGTGTATGGGGAAAATATTCTCTGTTCCTTGGGCCTCTTGCTTTTCTCTAAAAGCAACAATTTTTGTTATGATTCCACTTCCTGCTCAGAAGTGCTGTGAGAATATTGTTTCTAATTTGGGATCATCCAACTCTATCTGGGAACCAAGATTTTTATTACATCAGTTTTTTTAAAAAAATTATTTTGAGGCACCAGTTTTGATTCAACAAGCCCCAAAACAAAGAAATTCACAAAAACTGACTGGGTGCAGCTTTTTCAATGTTGCATGTGCAATTGTATATATGCACACACAGACATACACACATGTGTTTGTGTGCAAATATACATATGCAGAGAGACAGCTAACCAGATAGGTATAGATAGATATAGATAGTATTAGTTTATCTTATAAACTGCCTGAGGTATTAATAAGAATGGCTTAGCTATGCATTAGCTGAAATATCAAGCATAATATGGAACTTTGGTCCTATATAAGGAGATAATTATCTATAATATTAAATAAAAACCAAACAATATGATAGGCATATATATGCTACACGAAAGAAGATGGAAGTGCCTCACAGACAGAAGAAGGGATATAAGACCCCCTCTCTCTGCGCACACGCTGAGCATGTACTGACGCGACGGGTCCCATAGTTGAAGCTCCTGATTTCCATTCCATAAATGAGGCTACATGACCTGCAGCAAGCCAGCCCCAGGACCAGCTTCACTGACCACTTCCGATGTGGAATTCTGACAGTGCGTTCCTATTCCCTCACCTGCCTATGAGCTCCAGACAATGGCTTGGGCGTTCTCCACCAGCTGGGCATGAGCAAGGGGAGGAAAGATAACTAACAAAGCTTTTAGGCAGTTCATTTCCTCCTTTTGAACTTTGTTGTCTTTCTCTGTGTAAATGGAAGTGTTTGGGTGGCGGGTGGAGCATTGGGAGTGGAGGAGGAGAGAAAAAAAAATCACTTTAGAAGTCTTTTATTCTGTTTTTTGTTCTTGAGCCCTATGTAGTCTTGGGGAAAATATCAAAAGAATAAATTAAGAATCTTAATTAGAATTCATTTAAAAATCAAACATAACTCAAAGAGCGTATAATAAATAATGGAGTGGAGAATGGCCATATTCTGGCCACAAGGGGGCTTATGGAATGAAAGGAACCAAAAAAAGAGGCAAAATATGATAAGTGAGGCCAGTACCATAGGACAGGATAGAGGTTCGTTCCTAAATACGTTTGCCACTGATGGTTTCATTTTAGAAAGAGTGGGTTCTGATGTATGATGACAGGGAATGGACCTGAGTAAGCATGATGATTTTCAGCTCTACTCACAAATTTAATAAAATCCTAAGGGATCATAAACTGGCAGCTGCTTTGTGAAAATGAAACGCTAATGTTCACAATTATAATTTTTATACCCATAGCCATAAAATATATAAAATGATTAGGTTCTTTTCTAATGCAATAGATGTATGATTTATGTTTATTACAGAAGATTAAATCATTTGAGGTAAGAGGGGCAAAAAAAAAAAAAACATGGATAATTATGCATTTGGCCATTTGAAATATTCCTGCACAGTTTTATCTGGGAAGTACTTAAGTAGATAAATATCTATTTGGAGGTGACAATAAAAGGAATGTTTTACCTGAAGCAAGAATTTTAATAAATTCTACCCTAAAAAGAGGGAAAGAGTCAGGACAATATTGTACGCCACTGAAGTTTCAAACTACATTAAGAATGAAAATAGTTTTACATATTAAGAAAGTTTATGTTGGATCATATTGATTTCTTAAAGCTTTTTGAAACTTAACTGAGAGAGAAAAGAGGGAAGCATTCTAGGAAGTTAATTTTTAGTGTAGAAACTTAATGTGGGCAAGTGTGTTGTGAGATGAAGAGAGAGAGATGGATGATGAAGGAACAGTTACTGTGATTGGAAACCATATTCTGACTGGAAATAAATGAACAAAGGACAGAGAATCAGAAATCATTAAGGTTTATCTATGGATTCAGATGAAACAACAGAACTGATACTGGTGTTTAAAAACCAGAAAAACCCATGAAATAAAAATGACTTCATTTACAAGGGTCTACGGGTTAATGGGTAGAAATGGGTGGGTTCACAGGACTGCACCACTAAATTGGGGAGAAAACAATCAAAGAAGGATAGAAACTCTCTCTCTGAAGCTAAAAATAGGGATCACTAATTTATTTGACACTGTAACACAATGCTTATGAGTATGGGATTTGGAGTCAGACATATACAGACTTAAATTCTGGCTCTGTCATTATATGATCTTTGGTAGATCATTTCACTTTCTTAAGCCATTTTTCTCACCTGTAAAATGGGTATAATTATGTCACCTCACAGGATGAATATGGGAAATAAATCAATTAATTTTTAAAAACACGTCACAAAGTGCCCAGAACTTATTGTCAATAAGTGATTCAACTCTATTTACTGAGCAAATACTATATATAAGCCTTGGGAAAATTGTGCAAAGACTTCATGTAAAATGAGGGCTATGACTTCAAGATTGACTAAAATGATTTGAGGATATGAGATAAATAGAGCAGTTTTTGAAGTAGTGAACAGTAAACCAGTTCTGCCATCATTGATCAATACCTGACAATTTCAGAATAAGCTTTAAATTGTGCCAAGTAACAGTTACACTAAGTGGAACAGGGGATTGGAAACAGGAAGGCCGAAAGCATTCATTAGAGACGGTGGCAATGGTTCTGCTAAGTGCTGTCTCTCATGTTTTTTCTTGGTTTTAATATATAAATGCAGGTATTTATTCTTAACTCATAGTTCACTCAGTGATTTTATTAAGGATATTCCTATGCAAAATCTTGTCTCTCCCTTGTAAAGTTAAAAAGTGTTTGCTTGTTCCTTTGGAGGTGTCACGCCTATGGAAAGGCTTGTGATGCCTGAATTCACCAGTGCAGAACTGAGGAGCCCTGAAGCCTCCAGGTCACAGGGCAGACCAATCTACTCACTTATTTCAACTTCATCAGAATAATGGGCCCCAAATAGCTTCAGCAGGCAAATGGCTGTTCCAGTACTTTGGTAATCTAGAGGCAGATCAGTAGTATGAAGGGCCAGTAGGGCATTTAATCTTCTTTTTGCCCCAGATGAGGATGGAGTCTCACCAACGCTAATTTTGGTTTCAAAACCAGGAGTGCCCAGTATCTGTAATCCTTCTCTTAAATAAAGTCATTAAGCATAGAGGTTGTTTTCATAAATTATTCCTTAATAGTACTGAAAGGTCCAAGTGAAAAAGGAATGTGGCGGGCACAAAATCAGCTCTTCCACAGCGGTCAAGACCGCAACTTTCATGTGCATCACCAGCTGTGTTACCTTCCACCTCTCTGTTACATAGTCTGGGTACCAGAGAAGCTGGAAAAGATGCTGCCTCTGCTCCTACCTTCTGCAACCAACGTGCTTCTGTGAAGTGTGTGTCCTTCTCTCCTTGACTAAAATACACTTGTAATTTGCTGTGTGTGCATGTGTGTTCCCAACAAAGGAACACTGTTAAGGACAAAGAGATCTATGGTTCAATCAAGATGTCATAGACACATCAAGCATGAAACCCTGATATTGGCTGAACAACCCTAAAATCATATTAAAATACACCCTGTTCTCAATTGCTGGGGATAAAAACAAGCCAACTTTCTGGTATAAAATGTTCAAGTTTGTATAATACACTCATATTATTCATTAAGTATTTCAAGTACTTCTAGTGTATACATATTTGACCATTATTTTTCCTTGTAACAATGTTATATGGATAGCATCATTTTTCCTTGACAGATGAAGAAAATTATATATAAAACTAATAAAATTTTTATTTCAAAAAATATTTTTAGGATCCTTTTTCTTATCTTCTGCTTGTTTTATGGTTTCTTCTGATTATTCAGGATGTAATTTGATATGAGACAACATCAAAAAATGGCCTCAGATCCATACCAGAAGTATCTGAGCAAATAGAGGAAATTGAAAAAGGAACTTGGACATATAATTTTTCTAGCACTTAGAAAATGTAATACTGTCATCCCTTTGTTCATTCAAATACAATTCTGAGACACTGTTGGTTACCAAATAGTATGGGAGGCACTAGGAGTGTCTAAGTTAAATGAAACACAAGTTACATATTTTATTCAGCATAATATTAACATTCCATGAGTCCGCAGAATAGTATCTTATGAAAGTATATTGCTATTCTCTGCAAAAATAGGCACTAAAATAAAAATTAATTGAAACGAATAGAGGAACACTTCTCTTTCTTAATTTATTCTGTAATGCAACAAATGAGTACTATTTGATTACTCCTTATTGTCATATGTTTATTTTTAAGACCTCATTAGCCCTATTTATATAAAGCCATATTTTACAACATTCTTTAAATGAACAAAAACTAATAATTAAATGATTATCCTACACCCACAGGAATTCATGGGCTTTTAAAATTTATTATTTCATTATTTCTGATTTTGAAAATTCTAGGAGTTGTATTAAAAACAAAAAGTGGTAGAAATTAAAAGATACAAACTAACCCATCTTATTTTTTAGAAAAACCACAGGACTTAACATTCTATTATTTAATTGTTGATTTCAAAGCATTTATTCAAATAATTTAAAAGCTGCTTTCATTTATTAAGCACACAATTATTAGGATTCATGATGTGCTTGTAAATCCATGCGTAGACAGAGGTAAATAAGATAGTTTCTATCTTTGAGGTAATTACAAGCACAGAAAGCAAAAACATATTTAGATGTGTTTAGCCTCTTAAACTACACCCAATTCATTCATTCATATCTAATTTTACTTTGAATAGCTTAATCCTATGGATTGAAATCAGCTTTACAATATCTCCCCCACCACTGCTACATAATTAAAAGATTTCTGAAATAAATCAATGTTACATATTATAGCAAAAGTTTCTGTGCTAAAGAAAATGAAGAATGGAGTGACCTAAATCTAAGAGTACTATTGGAACTTAGAAAGAGAGAAATGAAATTCCTAAATGGTTTAGCAGAGATCACCTTTTCTCTTGACAACAAACTACAAACTTACTTGTAGTAGGCAGAATCATGACTCCTAAAGAGGTCTCCATCCTAATCCTCAGAACATATGAGGGTGCTAGGTTGCCTGGCAAAGGTGAATTAAGGTTGCAGATGAAGTTAAGAGTGATAATCAGCTGATTTTAAGATCGGGAGATCAAATTGGGACCATCAAGGTGAGCCAAATATAATCACAAGATCCCTTAAAAGTAAGAGAGTCAGAGAAAGAACTGTGACTATGTACTAGAGAAGCCACAGAGAGCTGCAACATTGCTGGCTGTGAAGAGGGAGGAAGAAAACCATGAGACAAGGAACGTCGTTGGCCTGGAGAAGCTGGAAAAGACAAGGCAAGCAATTCTCCCCTAGAGCTTCCAGAAAGAGAGGCAGCCCTGCCAGCACCTTGATTTTAGCAAAAGGGTGCTCATGCTGAACTTTCTGACCTACAGAACTGTTAGATAATATAGTTCTTGTTGTAAGCCACCAAGTTTGTGGCAAATTGTTACAGCAGCAAATAGAAAACAAATACACAATTCAAATTGGGAAAATTTGTCCCTGTATAAGTGAGGTGTAGTCAAAGGCAAAAGAAAGAGAAAAAAAATCTAGTTCTAGTCTTCATTTTTGTTTAGAGTCCCGGGAATGTCCAGAAATGTCATCTCCCTTATTCATATGAATTTCTTTTGGTTATTATTGATTCCAGATAAACCTAAGGTATTTCAATGGCCATAAACATGTATCACAGTAACCTCTCTCATTTTAAGATCGAAAAATCTCTAACGGACATTTGCAACCAACCTGATCATAATCATCAGTTAGCCATTGAGAACACAAAGCAACAGATCTTCATACTCTATCTGAATTTGCACTCTTAACGGTAGGTTCATATCTTATAGTTACATAAAGTTTAGCAAAAAAGGAAAAGGAAGATTAAAAAATTTTTTCCCTTTAGATTGTATACACACAAACATATGCATGTGTACCTATATTATACTCAGGAAGTTAAAATCACATATGTAAGCTGTGCTTTCCATGTTGAAAGCCAAAACTTCTGGGTTAGTTCATTAAATAAGATTATAGTAAAGCATTTTAAACTGCTATATATATTCATTTGAAATATCTTATAACTTAAGGAAAATATTATTGGTAAAAGATTAGTAAAATTAAACAACTCCTAAAAACCATTTGATTCTTCCTATCTATCTACCTATCTATCTATCTATAATTTAATAGATGTAATGTCTTTCCAAGACATGTTTTCTAATTCTCTCTTCCAATGGAAACAAAATGAAATATACATCAATATTTAATATACAACCAATATTTCATTATTGATTAAGAACCAAAGAATCTAACAATATTTAGAAAAATATTGGTGAAACCATTAGTGTGCCTTCAACCAACTCAATCTTGTTCAGCATCACTGGTTGCTCTACTTCCTTTGAATTTTGTATTAGGGTTCAAAGAAGAAATATTTTTCATAAAAATGATTTTGCTACAAAAAGAAAATTTTATATTCATTGGCATATACTCTTGTAAAAGAAGAGCCAGAATTATTATTATTTATGATAATAATTAATCATTAAAACACTTATAAAGTACATATTAAAGATGTTGAGGAACTCAAAAATCTTAATTTCTAGCTGTTTGTTTTTAATGACATCTTTAGAATTCTTCAGGGTTCAAGCTTTTCTCTTCATCTCCACCATAATGTAAAATGGCATAAAAGTGTCCCCTCTTCAGAGCTTGTGGATAATCAAAGCATAACATGTATGGGTTTGATTTTCCTGCTTTTTTTTCCTGTTTTTATTTTTTTTTTAATAATTTAAGCACAAATATAGAGAGTATGTTGAATATAAATAGATAGTATTTTCTCTCAGTATAAAAATTAGACTTCAAACTATGATCAGTTCATATTTAAAGTTTTGGTGCTGTCCTAAGGAAAGGGATAATAATAGATTCCCTCATTTTCCCTCTCCCTCATATATGCAAACTTCCACAAAGCTCTATTCATATCCACATAAAGTTGTTGAAATAAACTTTTAGGTGAACCTATCTTTTGAAAAATATGGATATTAAAATTATCTACAGTTGACCCTTGAACAACAGGGGTTTGAACAGTGTAGGACCAATTATATGTGGATTTTTTCCAAGAAATATATTTGAAAAAATTTTGGAGATTTGCAGCAACTTGAAAAACCTTGTAGTTGAACCACATAACCTAGAAATGTTGAAAAACTTAAGAAAAAGTTAGATATGTCATGAATGCATAAAATACATGTGAACACTAGTCTATTTTACTACCATATAATATATGTAAATCTATCATAGAAAGTTAAAATTTATCAAAACCTACAAGGACACACAGACTGTACATGGTGTCACTCACAGTCCAGAGAAATGTTAACAAATATAAAGATGTAGTATTAAATCCTAACTGCATAAAATTAACTGTAGTACATATTGTACTACGGTCATAATTCTGTAGCCACTTCCTGTTGCCACTGTGCCGAGCTCAAGTGTTGCGAGTATCCACTTAAGACGCTGTGTAGGCTCGTCATCTCTAAGTGTTCAGTTCATCTCTCCAGTGAATTGCATATCACAGTAATATGTGATCTTTTGCAGTTCTCGAGTATCTTTCATCATGTTTAGGGCAATACCATAAACCTTGAATAACACCATGGGACCCATACAAAGTGCCACTAGTGATGCTGGAAGTGCTCCCAAGAAGCAGAGAAAAGTCATAACATTACAAGGAAAAGTTGATTTGCTTGATATGTAATGTAGACTTCAGTTGCCCGCCGTGTCAAGAAAAATGAATCCAGCAGAAGAAAGAAAAGGAAATTCATGAAGCTGCTATGGCAGCTACACCAGCAGGGGTGAAAACCTTGCACATTTTATGAAATACCTTTTTATCTCATACTGAAAATTCAGCTTTAATGTGAGTGCAGGATTGCTGTAAGAATAGTATACCTGTAGACTAATATCATTCGAGAAAAAGTGAAGTCATTATATGACAACTTAAAGCAAAAGAAGGTGAAGGATCTAAAGCTGGAGAACTTAATGTCAGCAAAGGATGGTTTGATAATTTTAGAAAGAGGTTTGGCTTTAAAAACGTCAAGATAACCAGAGAAGTAGCTTCTGCTGACCACAAGGCAGCAGATGAGTTCCCACACACCGTTAAGAAAATCATTGAGGAGAAAGGTTATCTGCCTGAACAGGTTTTTAATGCAGACGAAAGTGCCCTATTCTGGAAAAAAAAAAAAAAAATGCTACAAAGGACATTTATTAGTAAGGAAGAGAAGGGAGGACCAGGACTTAAGGCAGGAAGGGAAAGGCAACTCTACTGTTTTGTGAAAATGCAGTTTTGATATTGGGCAACGCCCCTGGCCACCCAGAACCCCATGAGTTGAACAATGAAGGCATCAAGGTGGCCTCCTTTCCCCCAAACATAATGTCTCTAATACAGCCTCTAGATCAGAGGGTCATAACGACCTTTAAGGCTCATTACACATGGTGCTCCTTGGAAAGGATTGTCAACACTATGAGGAGAACCCTGATAGAGAGATCATGGAAGTCTGGAAAGCTTACACCATTGAAGATGTCATCGATGTTATAGAAAAAGCCATGAAAGTCATCAAGGCCAAAATAATAAATTCCTGCTGCAGAAAACTGTCCACATGTTGTGCATGACTTCACAAGATTTACGACAGAGCCAATTAATGAAATAATGAAATAGATTGTGAATATGGCAAAAAAAGTATGGTGTTTCAAGATATAGATCTTGGAGAAATTCAAGAGCTGATAGACATCCCACTACAGGAATTAAGAGAAGATGACTTGATGGAGATGCATGTTTCTGAACCAGAGCCACACAAGAGGACGAAGACATTAAAAGAAGCAGTGCCAGAAACAAATTGACACTAGACAATCTGACGGAAGGGTTCTGGTTATCCAAGACTGCTTGTGACTTCTTTTACAGCATGGACCCTTCTATGATACAAGCACTGAAACTAAAGCAAAGGGCGGAAGGATTGGTACTGTACAGAAACATTTTTAGAGAAATGAAAAAGCAAAAAGTCAGACAGAAATTATGATGTATTTCTGTAAAGTTCCACCTAGTGTGCCTCTGCCACCCCTTAGGTGGCAACACCAGCCCTCGTCTTCCTCCTCCTCCTCAGCTTACTGAATGTGAAGATGAGAATAAACACATTTATGATGAGCTACTTCCATTTAATGAATAGTAAGTAATCATCACACTACACAGTTAATAAACTTATCTGTTGTGTATGTGTCTTCATGTGAAAATCTAATAACTACAGCAAGAGCTGTATGAGATGGTTTTGTATCATCATCGTCCCCTAAGTATTCACTGTGTAGAACATCGTATGCAGGACTTGCACTGAAGTGGATCACCTATCCTTACACAGGTCTAAGGTGAGTGATATTTAATAAAAAAATAATAATGTGTTAGTTTTGTTTTATAACTTAGCTTTCAAAGAATTACATTACTGTATACTATCTCATAATTGGAGAAACTGTATATCAGCTCACCATGTCATCACAGGTGAGTGTTTTTAAAAAAATGTTTCTAATACTATATTATGAATATTACTGTAATACTCTATGCCATAAAATTTTTATAATGATTCATTCATTAGTGTATAGGCTAGGCTACCATCTACCACGAGGCAATGGTATCCATCACACTAGGCTACCATAAAGCAATCATATTGCTGCTTCTCTGTTCTCAGTGCATGATTGTTACACCTGTAAATAAATATGAATATCTGTTTCACATTCTCTTTTCATTTTGAGTTCTAGTGTTAGTAATATGCAAAACATCTATAGTGTTTTGCATTCTATAAGACAATACTGATGTAGGTACTGACAGAAAGATGATTCATCTTGTAAACAGAGGACGTAAACTTACAGTATTGATAAATACAGTATGGATAAAGAACAGTAGTATATATGTACTTCCTGTTCCTTATGATTTTCTTAATAACATTTTCTTTTCTCTTCATTGTAAGAATATAGCATATGATACATATAACATACAAAATATGTGTTAATCGACTCATCAGTAAGGCTTCTGGTCAACAGCAGGCTATTATAAGTTAAGATATAGGGGAGTTGAAAATTATATGCAGATGTTTGACCACGTGAGGGGCCAGTACCCCAACCTCCATGTTGTTCAAGGGTCAACTGTATTTGTTTTTCACTTCCTTATGATCCTGAGGATTTTGTGGAATCCAGGCATACAACTGGATATAGAAACAACTTTTAAAAACATGTATTTTTTATAAAGATAAATGCTTAACAAACAACTAACTCCATTCTCAAAGAGCTGCTCCACTGGGGTTTGCGTTTCATTAGCACTGGCTTTGGCAACTCTGAATGCTCTTTTCAGAGAGCAGTTCTGTGGGTAGAAAGCCTAGGCCAACCCTCACAGGCCCTTTGGGAAAGTGTGTGAGTGCATGTGTGTGGAGTATATGTGTGCCTGTGTGTCTTGGGGTTTGTAAAAGTCACTGCACACTGATTTTATGCCATCCACTGAACCATGTTCTTTACATGAATTATCTTTCTATATAGAAACAAAAAATCTCACGTTATTACTTTGAATTCTAAGAAGTTGAGTTGGCAGGCTTCAGCTTTCAGAAGGACATACATTATATATAAAACCAGCATAAGATGACCTTGAAAGGTGAAGAGATAGTTGACTGTCTAGGGACTTTCACTTATGAAGAATGCCATGGCGGTGACTACCTGGGTTTTCTTTTGGCCTCACCTATCCAGCTTGACTGCTGAAAAATGCAGAAATGCCAGCAAACAGAAATGCTAACGGACAACACACACACACACACACACACACACACACACACACACACACACACAGAGTCCCAAGAAAAGCCTCTTTACTGAAGGACAATACTTAGGCAGCCTAACAAGATAGAAAATGTTTAGATAATAACAGCTTCACCAGCAAAGGCCAATCGGATCCTAGATCTCTCCCATTGCCAGGTTGTAGTGAGGTGCACCTACCACTTACCCTGGTCCTGATGGTGTAACAGAAAGCTGAGTGGGAAGCCGAGCTTTCATCCCTGCCAGGAAGGAATGAACCTCTACACCCCTACCACCAATACTACCCCTGCTACAGTGTAAGATGAGACCCCATAGGATGCCCTGGGAACCCCCCACCAACCAGCAGCACCATGCCACCTTCCCCTCACCCTTCTAGGGTCATGTCAGGGAAGGCTTAGGGGAGTCAGGACTTTTACCACTGTCCAGAAGTAATGAAGCCACCCCTACCCCCATGATGAAAGTGGAGGCCACAGAGAGAGTAGTGAGGCACTGCTGCCCCTCCCAGCCAGGGTGATATTACTGGAAATCTCGTGACATCTAGAACTCCCATCCCTAAGGCGGGAGTAAGAAGGAGCCCCTTTGTCTGCTGAAGCTGCAGACCAGATGGCTTAAGCAACAGAAATGTATTTTCTCACAGTTCTGGGGGGTGGAACGTCTAAGATCAAGGTGTGGGCAGATTTATTTAGGTTCGTAGTGAGGCCTCGCTCCCTGACCTGCAGATGGCAACCTCCTCACCATGTCCTCACATGGCTGACAGAGAGCTGCTCACGCCTCTTCTTCTTATGAGGACACTAATCCCATCCATCATGAGGGCACCACCCTCATTACCTCATCTGAAGGTAATTATGCTCTAAAGGCCCTACCTCCAAATACCATCACATTGGCAATTAGGGCTTCACAATAGGAAGTTGAGGGGACACAAACATTCATTCTATAACACTATCACACCACAGAAGACAGTGGAGGCTGAGAGGGGAAAGTATACTTCCACTTTCCCTTAATAAGGCAGCTTTCATTTCCCTTGACAAAGTAGTTTCAAAGGAGACCTGCTTAAAAAAGATCATTTAAGTAAGCTCTGCATAGCATAACAGCCCCAAAGTCCAGGTTTTTGGAAACCACTTGCAATATCAAGATCTAGAAAAGTCTCAAAGTGATTGGAAAAAATAATCAACAGATGACAATGTAGTAATGACACTGATGGTACAATTATCTGATAAGGATTTTAAAGCAGCCATCCTAAGCCTGTTTCAATGAACAATTATGAAGATACTTGAAAAGAGATGAAAACATACAAAGTCTCACCAAAGAAACGGAAAGTCTCAGAAAATAAAGAAAATATATAAAGAAGAGCCAAAAGAACATTGCACAATAGCAGAATACAATAATTGAAATAAAGAAAACTTAATGAATGGATTCAATGGAGGGAATGGAGGGAAGAATAAGTGGACATTAGAAAATAACACAATCCAACTGTTACAGGAATGAACTAAAAAAAAAAACACACACACACAATCAGAACAACAAAGATAAACACCTCGTAATACGATGTCAAGTTATTCTATCATCTCCTACTGTTTCCCGACTGGCAGCATCATTAGTGCCTAGAGGCAGATCTGGGACTAAGATGGCTACTAATAGATAACAAGCTTACACAGCCTTCAAAATGTAAATCAAAATTCAATATTTTACAAAATTCAGATTTCCTTGGGAAACATGATGGGGGATTTATGTCCTGTCATATTTATCAGGAAGGGGCAGTTCTTGACTTTTACTTTTCCGTTCAGGAAAGTTTAAGGTATTACAGACAGGGAACGGTATAGTTTTTATTTTGGATAATGACTTTTTTACATGTTAACAGCTACAAATTTTTGATCACACACTAATATATTTATACTCATTGACCAATCCATCTACTGAATAGAGGTAGGGGAGGAGAAGAGAAGAAACGAACTACGACTTACTGGGTCCTATCACATCCTGGATACAAGGCAATGTTTTACACATATTCTGCCATCTAATGACGGGAGATCTTTGCTTATAACTTGTCCATTATATATATAATCTGTTTAAAGAACAGTATGCTTTAGAATATATTTTATGGTGACAAAAGTTTACCCTATATATTGTAAATAAAAATAAAATTGTTAAAGGAAGATATAATAAAGAGCTATGGATGTCTTTCCAGAAAACCAACAATAACTTTTTGACATATTTGTTTCTGATATATATTTTTTTTTAATTTTTTTTAAATTTAATTAATTAATTAATTTATTTATTTATTTATGGCTGTGTTGGGTCTTCGTTTCTGTGCGAGGGCTTTCTCCAGTTGCGGCAAGCGGGGGCCACTCTTCATCGCGGTGCGCGGGCCTCTCACTATCGCGGCCTCTCTTGTTGCGGAGCACAGGCTCCAGACGCGCAGGCTCAGCAATTGTGGCTCACGGGCCTAGTTGCTCCACGGCATGTGGGATCTTCCCAGACGAGGGCTCGAACCCGTGTCCCCTGCATTGGCAGGCGGATTCTCAACCACTGCACCACCAGGGAAGCCCCCTGATATATTTTTAAGAAATAAAGTATTACAAGTTGTATTTATGTGCGCAGGCCGCCATGACAGAATGCCATAGACTGAGTGCCTTCAGCAACAGAAATTTATTTTCTCACAGTTCTGGAAGTTAGAAGTCCAAGATCAAGGTATAGGCAGGTGTGGTTTCTTCTGAGGCCTCACCACTTAGTTTGTAAACAGCCACCTTCTCACTGTGTCCTCACATGGTCTTTCTTCTGTGCCTGCTCATGTCTGTGTCCTAACCTCCTCTTTTTACAAGGACACTAGTCATATTGAATTAGGGCTCATCATATGACCTCATTTTACTTTATTTACCTCTTTTGAAGGCCCTATATTAAAATATAGTCACATTCTGAAGTACTGGGGACTTTAACACATGAATTGTGGAGGGGAGGTATAATTTAGTTCATAACAAAGGTGTAGTTGCAAACTCCAATTAACCCTCCCCCAATCAACATTTTTTCTCACTAGATGAAAGATTTATCCTGATGTTCATTATTTAATCAACTAATATTTATTCAATGTCTATATAGAATTTACTATTCTATGTATTAGAAAATAATAGTATATAAAACAGGCAAAAAGCTATACATTTATGTGGCTTAAACTTACTTGGGGAGAGAGGCAGAAAATAAATATGTATAATGTATAGTATGTTAAGTAGTGATAAATATTATGGAAATATTTTTTTAAAACAGCCAGTTAGGACAGAGAATGGACAGGGTGCAATCTCAAATAGGGTTATGTTAGTCCTCACCAAGAATGTGGTATTTGATAAAGATCTGAGAAAGGTGAGTAAATATTCTAAGCTTTTATATATATATATATATATATATATATATATATATATATATATATATATATATATATATCTACATTGTCTATTACATTTGCTGGTATCTATAAAGTACTCTATGTTTTTAAAATTATATAAGGGAATTTCAACTTCTGACCATGAGGGAGTAAGTGGACCCGGAATAGTCCTCCTGACATAAATATCTATGAAATGATTATTTTAAACTTAAAAAATAGACAACACAGGACTTTGATCTCTAAGAAAAGGTAAACTGAAAGGTGACTCCTGCGATTGGCTTGGCTCTCTGCCTGGAAGAACCTTCCAGAAAGTGGTTCAGGAATGTGCTTCCCAAGTGAAGTATGATAACCTTACTGAGTTGAAGAGACAAAGATGATAGTTTGGGGAGGTAGAGGTTTCTGAAATTTGCATAGAGGGGTCAGAAAGTGGAGCAATCCAAGGAGAAATACCCCCAGAAACCTCTATAGGGAGCCCCTTGACTCAGCTGCTGAATACTAAGTGCATGTGTGTAGGATGAAAACCACCTGCCTGGGCAAGAATAACTGGGGAGGTGTGAACCGAGCAATCCCCACATTCTGACCTTCCATAGAGGAGAGTTCCCACTGAATGTTGGTAGAGTCCCCAGAGATGTCACCCTAGTTGTAGAACTAAACTGGCCTCAGGGTAAAGGCTATTTAGGACCCAAAATAACAAAGCTTAAAAACAAGGTTTGAAGAAAATCAAGCTAATCTCCAAGCAATGAACTGCTTCCCAAACAAAACCTATCCATAAAAAAAAAGACAATTCAGCACTCAACTGCATCAAATACAACAACCTGTATCAAATAAAAATTACTAAACATGCCAAGAAGCAAGAAAGTGTGACTTTTAATAAAGAGAAATTTCATTCAGTAGAATCAACACCAGAAATGACAAAGATAATATTATTAACGGACAAGAACCTTAAAATAGCTGTTATAAAACTGTTCATGTAGTTAAAGGAAAACATGAACATAATTAGGCAAGAAATGGAATATACAAAAAAGTAATCAGATGAAACATCCACAGATGAAATTAATGTCTGAAATAAATAATTCACTAGATTAAAAGCATATTAGATACAGAAGAAAAGATTTGTGGGTTTGAAGGCATAGCAATAGAAACTATCCAAATTGAATCACAGAGAGAAAAAAGAAAACAAAAGTGAACAAAGCACATTGACCTGTGAGACAATATAAAACTGTACAACATGTGTGGAAATTGCAGTTTCAGAGGGAGAAGTGGGGTGGGGGACAAAAAAAAATATTTGAAGAAGTAATGTGAAAAAACTTTCCAAATTTGATGAAAACTATAAGCTCACAGATCCAAGAAGCTCAGCAGACCCCCAAGCAAAATAAACACAAAAAAAACTACCAAGGCACATCACAATCAAATTGTTGAAAATCAGTTAGAAAATAAAAATTTTGAAAGCAACCAGAAAAAAAAAAAACATTTTTTATGAGGAAGAACAAAGACAAGAATTACTGCAAATTTCTTTCTCAGAAAACAATTTAAGCCAGAAGAAAATGGAAGTATGTAATCAAATAGAATCCTATTCTTAGCAAAAAAGTAAAAAACTCCTTCCAAAATTAAGGCCAAAAAAATATTTTTTTCAGTCAAATAAAAGCTGGGAGAATTTACTACCATCAAACAAACACTATAAGCACTATTAAGAGAGGTTTCTTCATGAGGAAGGAAAATGATACCAGATGGAAACTTTGATCTACACAAAGGAATAAAGAGTCAGAAATGTCAAATCTGACCATAAATTTAAAGGTTTTCTTCTAATTTATTATGTCTTTTAATAGATAATTTACTGTTTAAAGCAAAACTAATGGCAATGGGGAGGGATAATTTAGGAGTTTGGGATTAACATATACACACTACTACATATAAAACAGGTAACCAACAAGGACCTACTGTATAGCACAGTGGACTCTAGTCAATATTTTGTAACAACCTATTAGGGAAAAGAATCTGAAAAAGAATATATATATTCACATGTGTATACCTGAATTACTTTGTTGTATACCTGAAACTAACACAACATTGTAAATCAACTATACTTCAATTACAAAAAAAAAACTAGTAGCAATGTATTATGGGATTTATAATATATATAGAAGGAAATTGTATGACAAGAACAATCCCAAGGCCAGGAAGGGGAAATAAATAACTCAATTATAAATCTCTTATATTATTTGTGAAGTGATATATTACATAAAATAGTGCGGGATAAGTTTAAATGTCTATTTTTTTCTTGAACAAACATATTTTTTAAGTTGTGTAGGTAAAAAGCAAATAGTGTAGAAAAATGAAAAGGAGGAAAAGAACAACAAAAATAAATTAAAAAGGGGAAATCAAATAGGAGGATTATAATTTTAAACTCAGCTATAGCAATAACTACATTAAAATTAATGGTTTAAAATGCTAGTTAAAAAGCAGAGATTGGCAAATTGTATTTTAAAGGACAAACAAAATACTGCTTAAAATACATAAAATCTAATATAGAGACAGAGATAAGTCTAGTATTAACAATAGTTAAACATCAGTGAAAAGGTAATTATAAGAAAGCTGGGGCAGCTCTTCAGACAAATTATACTTCAAAACATGGAAAATTAGAAGGGATAAAGAGAGGCTGTTCATAATGATGGAAGGGTAAATTCATCAAGAAAACATACCAATCCTAAATTTGTATGAACCTAATATTAGAACTTCAAAATGCACAAAACAAAAGCTAATGATTGAAAAAGCAAACAGACAAAACCACAACTATAATTGGAGATTTCAACATTTCTCTCTCACTAATTGATAGAAAACACAGAAAATGGTTTGATAAGATATAAAAAACTTGGCCTCATAGCTATTTACAGAACCTTCCCTGAGGACAGCAGGATACATGTTGTTTTCAGGAACACGTAGAACAGTCATTGAGATGGATCATATGCAGGGCCATTTGACCAACTGAAAGGATTGATATCATACAGAATATGTTGTATGGCTACAAGAAAATTAAAAATAAATTAATTGCAGAGAGATTACTAGGAAATCCCCAAGTATTTGAAAACAGTTCTTTTCTAAGCAAATATAAATGAAGAGGGATTATAAGGAAAACACAAAAAATGTTGAAATGAATATGAAAAGACATCAAAATGTATAGAATTAAGCCAAAGCCACACTTAGAAGGAAAAGTATTAAATTATTTTATTAAAAGAGGAGAAAGGTAGAATGTGAGAGAGCTAATTCTTCATTGCCCCAGTATAGAATTGGATGATATTTTCTAAAATAAATAATTAAGAAAAAGTTTATAAAAATTAATACAAATATTTGACTGTTTTTCATATATATGTACACATATATGAAAAATAGCTAACTATATGAAAAACAGCTTAAATTGTTGAAGCACATATATGAAAAACAGCTAAATCTATTGAAAAAGAATACTTTTTTATAAGCATGTTAGTATCATTTGAATTTAAACCACATGCCTATACTAGTTTGTAAAAAGCAATGAAAATAATGGGTAAGTCCCCTTTTTCCAGAAAATTTCAGTGTTTTTATTATTATTAATTAGAAAGCAAGTGATAACATGGTAACAAATACAAGTGTAGTGTCAATGAATATTTCCTTTTCCCTTTAAAACATATGTGCTAACCTGGCCGTTAGGTAGTGTATAAATAAATAAAAACCTATCATATATGGATATACACAGTAGACTGTGAAAACTGCTAAGTATAGTTTCTCTGGCATGAAATGTACACATAATGCATTTATGGTTTAACAGTCATATATGGCATAAAATTGCACACTAGCATAAAAAATTCCCTCTATCACATTAAATATGTCAAAAGAAATTAAGACAAATTCAAGTATTAATGCTTGACTAAACAATATGATTAAAGTCATTTTATTAAAATAAAATTCATAACATCCAAAACTATTTATGCTATGATAACAAAAATATTCTGTATGATAAAACAAAGTCAATTAACAAATGAGCAGATCATGCAAAGTCAGTCAACTTAATCATTCGATAAGGCTATATGACACTCATAAATTAATCAAAGGATGTACTCTGTTACCTGTGTGTGTGTGTGTGTGTGTGTGTGTGTGCGTGTGCGCACGCACATTTGTGTATGAGGCTGTGTCTCCGTGTGTGTCTCACTCCCTTAATTTTCATAATCTGAAATGGTGTAAAGCCCGCTGAAAAATGCAGGGATCTTTGATAGTAAGACATTTCTAGATCAAGGAAGTTCTCTTTGTAACTAACTTAGAGAAACATGCTTTCCACTACATTTGACACCAGATCAAGAGCTTACTTGGATATGGATCTGCAGTGGAAGAGAAATCATAGCCTGGTGGAAGACAAAAGCAAGTAGCAAGGCACTTTTGTACTAGACAAATAGAGTTTCAAGAACTCTTCAAGCCAAATGGAAATCAATACCTTTTTACTTTTTAAAAACACACAATTTCTTAACCTTAGAGAGTGCTAATAGCTTATCACAGAAAGACAGCTTTTCCAAATGAACCAACTATAGTTTATTTAGGAAACATTCTTACATTTCACAGAAATCATTTTAGGAGGCAAAGACTAGCAAAAATGTATATTTGCACCATTTCTATATATTTAGTTATCATTTGTCCACTTAAATTATTTTGGTATTCTTTCCAATTTTAGTTCTGATGATTGCTCCAGAATATGGCATCATTTTGAACACAAAGAAGACAGAGAACGCTATTCTCTGGTGTTTGCACATTTTTCATAATGAGCCATAAACATTACATAGTTATAAAACACAGATTCAGTGGGCTAAAATTTGCCCTTCTCAGGGTGTCACTGGACAAGGTATTTCTCAGTGTGACAAAATTAGAAGGAAAAAGCCTTTCCCTCAGGTATGATATGGTTGCTCACCATAGACCTTTGTGGGTCCTCCATAGCTATAAGAAGTGTTTATCAGACCACTTCTAGTTTCACTGGGAATACACAAGTGTGTTCACCGTTTGAGAGTGATTTTTTTTCTACTGGCTGCTAGTAACTAAATCAGTGGCATTTAAAACCTCTTTCCTATGAGTGACATAAACCCACCAAATATCCCAATATCGTTGTCATTCATTCATTCATTTATTCAACAACTATTTGTTGATTACAAATTCTAGGCTAGACAGTGACCTCAGTGCAGAAGATGCAGTAGTAAACACAATGGGCAATGTTCCTGCTTTCTTGGAGCTTATATTCTAGTAAGGAGACATAAATAATCAAATAAGGTACATATGTGTAGAACTTATTTATAATAATAAGATTTTATACACACACACACACACACACACACACACATATGTAAAGGGTGATACATACTAGAGATAAAAATAAGGGATAGGAGTAGGATAAGAATATTGAGAGGAGAGGGGATAACATTTTTTAAAGTGTGGTTATGTGCAACCTCCCTGAGAATGCTATATTGGGGTAAAGACCTGTAGAGCTTGAGGATATAAGTGTAGGAAATGCGGAATCAAGAGGGTTCTAGGCAGAAGGGAAAGACAACCAAGGCAAAGACTTTATGGTGGAAGAAAGCTGGACAGGGGAGTAGTTTGAGCAACAGTGAGTATTTAACTTCTAGTTGCAATGGATTTAAACACAAATAAAAATCAAGGTTAGATTATTCCTGATAGTCTCAAGGCTCATAGTGGTATGTGGTTGTCAGTATTTTGTCAAGTACAAGAAATTTCTGGCGCTCCATCTCTATCCCTTTTGATGGAATTGTGGAAGCCAGGGAAGGGAAATCTTAGCCCAGTGGAGCTCTGCTTTCCTTTGCAGGATTTGTACATGAAGGTAACTTATGCTAAATTTGTGACAATATTCTTTTCATTAGCAACTCTGTTTTAAACAATGACTCCTGATTGTATACAGACACATATACCTTTGTAGATAAGCAGTCATATTTGCATGGCCAGCCATATTGTCATTACTAAGGGAATAAGAAAAATCAAACATTTGAGAAAATAGATTCAACACTGTCTTTATATTAAGGCAATCCTGAGATGTATGTGCTCTACAAAAAACAAAAACAAAAAACTGAGTCAGCTAAATTATCAGTTTGTTGTTCAAAATTCTAATGATATTTATGGTATATAGTTCATGAAACTCTTAGTGAGTTGGTAGGAGAGCCTTTTAATTTCATAATCCACTTCTGGCAGCAGTAAGAGATTATGACAGGCTTGTTTTTAATCTTCTCACAGATCAGATTTAGTGATTTTAATTTTCTCTCCTTCTGTGGTCCTATTACCAGAATTCTGAGGTGTAACATTTCATCAGTATGGATCAAGACTGCTCATGACTTATTGCTTTATTATTCACAGTAAATGTGAAAGATAGCTGTTGTTTCTCTCTTTTTTTCCTACTTGTCTAATAACCAAGGAAAGGAGGGAATTGAATTATAGTAAAAAAAGTAATAAAATACAGATTTGATGTGCACTATTGCAATAAAGATTAAATACTTAAACCGATTGAAACAAACTTTTTAATGCATCCATTTAATGTACAACTTAGCCTTATTGGATTTGATACACTGAAAGCCTATAATTTGTCAAATGTAATGTTTGGATACAAACTTCTGTATATAAAATTGCACTCTCTAATATTTTTATTGAAGTATAGTTGCTGTACAATATTATATAAGTTACAGGTATACAATATAGTGATTCAGAATTTTTAACAGTTATATTCCATTTACAGTTATTATAAAATATTGGCTATATTCCCCGTGTTGTACAATATATCCTTGTACCTTATTTTATATGTAATAGCTTGTACCTATTAATCCCCTACCCCTATATCGCCCCTCCCCCTTCCCTCTCTCTACTGGTAACCACCAGTTTGTTCTCTATATCTGTGAGTCTCCTTCTTTTTTGTTTTATTCACTAGTTTGTTGCATTTTTTAGACTCCATATGTAAGTGATATCATACATATTTGTCTTTCCATGTCTGACTCATTTCACTTAGCAAAATACCCTCCAAATCCATCCATGGTTCTGCAAGTGGCAAAATTTCATTCTTTCTTATGGCTGAGTAGAGAAAACAAACGTCCTTACACTGAAAAAGAAATCTGGATCACACTGCAAGTTTCTGATGTTCTATGGACTGGAGTGAAAACTAGGTGCTTATGTACAATGTCAGACTTTGTCATTTTTTTTCTGCCACGTTTAAAGTCTGTTAAACACCTCAGAGTTTCCCACTGTTCCATGTCAATGTTCTTAAATGCTTTACTTTGTTACTAAGTAACAACAAAGCAGACAACTGTGGTTGCAAGGGAGTCACCCTTCCATCCACCAGGTAGATTCTGCCTCTGGATGGCTTAGGGAAATAGGGTACAAGGAGGAGCTCTCAGCTCCTAGAAACCCAGTAGAGAAAGACTCCATCTTTGCTTTTATAGACATTGAGAGAAATATCAGCCAGTGGAATTGCCTCTGTTTTGATCCTTTTTGAAAGTTTTTTGATTCTCTTTTATGTGTTCCATTCCTATTTCTTTTCTTGTTTACCTTAAATACAACACTGCTTATTTGGATTGGTACTTTTATTATTCTTTCAATACTTTCCTACTCTCTTTTTATGTGTTTATTTAGACTTATCTTTCTGTTTCTAGTCTTTACCACATGTTATGATGAAGACTTATTTTCCCCTCCAAAATACCCAACAAAATGTTGGTGGTATCTGTGTTGGTTTTCATCCCGCAGTAGTATCTCTTGATCTTTGTAGGACACTATGGCTTACTGATTCCTGCCCTTTTCTGGGAATTTTGTGTTCTGATATGAGTTTTCATTAAAAAGAGGGTATTTTAATTCCTTTGATTACAAGAATAAAATTTCTGATTGGGAGTCAATGTGAAAATGAATTACTTGCTCTGGAGCAGAATTGTAGGGTAATGACAATAGTATACCATCCTGCAGACCTCTTGATTCTTGCTGTGCAGAAGCAGTCCTTTTTTAACCCCTCCTTCCTTGTGTCCTTAGAAAATACACAGGTATCCTCTATCTGTGAGTCCCTCCCAGCAACAGGGTCAGTATTTTGTCAGTTGCTCCAGAGTTTTCAGAAAGCATTCATAGCAAAATAAGGGAAGAAAAACAAAAAGGAAAGAAAAAGAAAAACTACCACCTTTCATATCAGTACAAAATTTTAGGGAAGAAAACAGACACAGGATACAAAAATGTGTATTCTTTTTTGTCCACAGCTAATTTTGGAATGTTATACCATGTCTTCACCTACGCAAAAAATTTAAGACCTATGTTCTAAATCTCACAAATGTATAAAATGGATGTCAAAAGTAGGAAGGCAAAGATAATTCACATCAGGTTGATTAAATGCTGGAAATATTTCCATAGAATGTGCATATGTGTGTGTGTATATATATATATATATATATATATATATATATATATATATATATACATACACACACACACACATACATATATATGTATGTATATACATATATATAATTTGAATATGTATATTTTCATATATTTTCATATTTTGATATCAGGCTGACCATGTGAATTCAAGATCATCATTATCCAATCTGAATGATGAGCAACTATGCTAAGATGCATTTGGTAGAAAAGTATGTGTCATTAGAATTCAATCCCTAAATGTGCTTATAAATTAATTTTACTTTCAACTATTCATTATTGCAATAAGTAAAACTGATTGTTTTAAAAGGTCATATACCTTCATTTAAATGTTTTATTATGGGCATAAAAATAAAATATCATCAAATCTAAGTTAATTGAATTTATATAATACCTTTCAAATTTAAATTCATTTTTCTTTATATCAAGTATTAAACACTTTTAATTACCACAATGGCCAATTTTTTCTAAAAATGTACTCTAAATTGATCTCTTGGCATTTCATTATTAATAGCAACATATTTCTTTTATTTTTATGTCCTAGTGGATTATGATATCTCTTCCAAAATACAGGGATTTGGAAAAAAATTTAAGAATAATAATATTAAATAAAACTATTTAATTAGTATTAGAATTCTGGCATATTAACTGCAATCACATATTTAATTATCACCATTGGCTTTCAAATAACTCTTGGCATAGATATTCTTTAGCACAAAGCCAAAATGCGTAATAAAGTTTACAGAATGAAACAAAATGTCTTCCCCGGTAATATAAGCATATAAGGAGTTAATTTTGCCAAGACTTTTGTCTTCCAAGTAACTCACCTGTGTATAGTGAAGAATTTCTTTCAAGGAGGATGAATATAAATCATATAATACTACTAACAATTTCACTTTCAATGTCTTTGCTTATAATAAGCAAGCCATGATATGACTTTAATTCTGGAGTTGCAAAGCTGAACATGATCAAACAGTTATATTTTGGTTATCAAGGAAGACGTGTACTAAAAGGACAGCATGTGGAAGGCACTGCTCTGGGTGAGGTGAACGCTTACAACCTCAACACTGTGTAATTGTCACCCATTCCCCCTGTACAGCTTTCTCGGTGCTATGATTAACCACATGGTATGGTTAACATGAGAACATCTAGAAATGGTACAGTGTAACATTGCCTAGCATTACATACATTGTTCTGTATTGCTCAAGTCCAAAACTTATGAAATTTGTAGCTCCTCTAAGTTTCAGAGGCATGCTAAACATCAGGAAATCCTGCCGCTTAATATTCTTGCTACCTACCAGTGTCTGAAAATGTGCTGAACATCTCCCTTTGGTTACAATCTACGTACTCCCCAAAGGATTCCAGCCAACCAGCAGAGCACTCAAACAGCACTTTTGTCTGTGTTACAAAGAAAGTGAATTACAGCACATTCCATTAGGGAGCTAATATGTATTTGAAGCTGTTCTAGACCTAGCTGAGCACAATACCATCAACAATACTGGAAATTCTTATAATCTTTCAAACAGTGACTGCAATTTTAGGTAAATTAAGTAATGAAGATATTTGAACAATGTACCAGTTTGGAGAAAACTCAAAAAAATGTGAGTCTTACATAAAGGCTTAAAGAATAAAATATTTCTATTTGAAAAATAGTTGAATCTCAAAAATAGAAAGCTAGTAGTCATATCTCATAGTGCCTGTTTTTTCTATCCAGGTATAATAGTAGATGTTAAAAACTCACATGTGCACGTCAGTGATTGCACTCAGTGCCTTGGAAAAACCACACCTTTATGTAAATGCACACTTTTGAGAATTTTCTTTTGAGAGTAAAAGAAATGAAAATGACTACCCAGGAATAGCAACAGCATACCTAAGCATGTTCCCACCAGACTGGAACAGATGGTTGTTATTATTGTCTTTAAAACTTTTTATTCGTGGATTACATTCTTGAAAATGTTAGGTCTGATTTCATCTTCAAGAATATAAGCTCCTTGAAAATTAAGCCTGTTTTATAAAGATAACTGGCCAGTAAAAATAACTTACATTTGGACGTACATTCATATGCCTTATAATTTAATTTGCATAATAATTCCCTGAATTTTTCTCTTGCTCAAGTACATAAGGCAGGATTTAGGAAAAAAACAAAAAACAAAAAACTGTAATTTGTCCAATGTTGCCCTAATACAATAAAGAGCAGGGATGTAATCTACATGTTTTGGTGCTATGATCATGTCATTTCATTTATACATAATTATAAAATACAATTAAATTAAAAGAAGTAAATTCTTGCAAATATGATGAGACTGGCAATCTAGGGACTACTCTTACAGTTAACTGAATAAGGAGGCTGGGATGGATTTTCACAACAAATGGATAAAAAGGGAGCACATTGCTTACTGATTCTGCTGTCTGCGTATTCATTTTGCTTCTAGGTAAAGGTTTCAGTCTCCACCTAATCTATTTGAAATACAAAAACATCACTGATCTCCAAGTAAATAACACCTCTGATCCCAAGGGAAAGGGGAAGATGTGAACACACCAACTAAGGAAAATATAATTGTGAAGTAACTTTTTAAAGAAATCAAGATAATGAAATTATCCCATTTCTCCCTCCTTGAGGTTGAAATTGATAATGTAATTGTATTCACAGTAATTTAATTAATTTAATTAACTTTAAAATATCTTTTGAAGTGATATTTTTTACCTTGGCACCTTCTGAAATTGAATGTGTTTATAGATCATCTGATATTAGGCACCATGAAATTAAATGGTAATTTCCTGAATTAAGCTTGACTAGTTGGATGTTTAATGGCATTACAAATAAAATATTATTTTGATGCACTTGAGAAAAATGAGATTCTTCATGAAACTGGATTAATTGTGCCTCTGATCAAAGACGATAACTTATCTCATAGAGAAAATTCAACTGCCAGCCATAGCAAAGATACAAAGTCTAGGTTAAAGGGGAATAATAAGTATTGCCAAAATTAGAATTTG
The DNA here is from genome assembly GCF_965194825.1 of Balaenoptera physalus. Taxonomy (NCBI): domain Eukaryota; kingdom Metazoa; phylum Chordata; class Mammalia; order Artiodactyla; family Balaenopteridae; genus Balaenoptera; species Balaenoptera physalus. The sequence goes on from NC_138899.1 coordinate 17,811,410, forward strand.
CAGAGCATATTGAACTAAAATATGTCTTTTATTGAAGTTCTTGATAGCTCTAGTAAAAAAAAAAAGATTCAGGGGAGACTCTATTTGACTCTACTTGGGTCATGTGCCTATTCCTCAAACAATCACTTAGACTGTGCTTAGATTGATGGGGCACTTTGAATGGATAGTCCAGTCATACACTCAACTTTGTGTTGCTTAGTGGTCTTAGTTTTTCTTACATCAGGACCAGCAAAAAATAATATGTTCTCATTACAGAATGTGACCTCAGTCATTATCAATATATTATATTGCTATTTTCATAAATTTCAAGTCAAATATACAAATATTATCCTCTCTAGAAGTCAGCCTATATATGTACACCTACATAAAAACTGAGCTACCTGACCAACATAAAAATTATGAAACCAAGAGTGAGAGGATTTATATAAGTTTTATATATCACAGAATCCAATTTAAGCCTTTTCCCATTTATGTGTTGCTCATGTCATGTAATTACATGTAAAACCTCATTTTGGGGACTACTAATTCTGGTAATGGTGAACTAGGCTAATTCAGACCAAACTTTTTTTGATGGAAAAAAAAGAAAAATAGAAAACCTAGACTAATTGTTTTTTTAAACCATTTATAAGGCACCAAAGTGTTAATGCAGTGAACAACAGTATTAGACCAAGATCAGGAAAAAGAAAGAAACTCAAGGATGTGAACCTGGTCTGTCAGCCACTTTTCTCCTAGGGCCCTTTTCTGAGTTCCTTAAAGGCACTGAGAGGCTGAAAAGAATTTTTGGCAGACTCTCAGGAATAGAGTTCAAAAATTGTAGTACAAGGCCAATGAGGAGTGGGCAATCTAAGCTAATCTTTGGTTTGGACTCACATAGAACTACACAGTCCTTGTGGGTATTGAAGACCATCTTTAATTAGGTGATCTCATCATAGCAGATTAAGAAGATCCTGGGTTGCTTATATCTCTAGGTACCTTCTACAAGTGAATATAAGTCTTCTCTGGAAGATGAAAAAATTTACCACTGCCTAAAACCACTTCAAAAATATTCCAAATAAACAACTTGCAAAAACAATTTAACAGGTCCAAAAAACAGGAGATTAAAATGAGCAGAAAGAACACACAATGAAAGAAAAGTCAGAGGGGTTCAATAACATAGCCATCGGACATAGATTAAATAACTGTGATTGATATTAAAAAAAAAAGATTAAAAAAAGAATGCAAAGTTGTCAAAGAACAGCAAACTGTAAGATTAGAATATCCATAAGTATGGAGGGAAAAACACTTGGGGAAAAAAACAAAGGAAAGAAAAGAGTGAGAAAGTCTAACATACATGCACTTAAGGCCCTCAGAGGGGGGGAAAAAATGAGAAGAAAAGAAATCAGGTAGAAGAAAACCTTGAAGAGATAAAGGTTTAAATTTTTCAAAACTAATTAGACATAAAGTCACAGATTTTAAAAATTCCAGAAACTCCATGTAGGTTAAAAAAAGAAATCTTACTTTAGTCTATAACTGCTGAAATCTAATGACAAAGAGAACAAAATAGAAACAATTACCTTCAAAGGAGAAATAGTCTATAGATGATATCTCAATGGAAACAACAGAAGCCAACAGACAATGAAACATTTTCAAAGGATTGAAAGTTACCATTAACCTAGAATGCTATACCTAGTGAAAATATCTTTGAAGAATAAAAGTGAAAATTTCTCAGTTCTTGTAGGGTAGTGGTGGCCACCTATATTAGCCAGGGTTCTTCAGAGAAGTAGAATCAATAGGAGATATAAATGGATAGGTATTTATAAGAAGAAAATTATCTTAGAAATTGACTCATGTGGTTATGAAGCCTGAGAGGTCCCCTGATCTGCTCTCTGTAAGACAGAAAACAAGGAAAGCTGGTGGTGTAATTCAGTCTGAGTCTAAAGGGCCCCAAACCAACCAGGGAGCCAATGGTGTAAGTTCTGGTCTGAGTCCAAACAGGAGAACCAGAAGCACCTATGAACAAGGGCAGGGGAAGAGGATGGATGTCTCAGTTCATGCAGAGGGAGAGAATCCTCCTTCATCAGCCTTTTTGTTCTATTCATGCCCTCAAGTGATTAGATGCTGCCCACCTGCATTGGTGAGGGTGGATCTCTTTACTCAGTTTATTGATTCCAATGCTAATGTCTTCTGGAGACACCCTCATAGACACATCCATAAATGGTATTTTATCAGCTTTCTGGGCATAGCTTAGCTCAGTCAAGCTGACACATAAAATTAACCATCACACACACACACACACACACACACACACACACAAAATTAACCATCACACCACCTAAATACAAATCACACTACTCTTCATTTAAAATGAATACAGATCAACAAGGATAACAAAGAAAATCAAATCAGGTAAAATAAAAAGCAGTTTCCATGCCCACTGGAAACTAGAAACATGCAAAAAATGTTATAAATTTCAATTCCCACCCAAGTAGAGAATCAAACATCTGAAAGGAGCAGCACCTCCAGAGACCACACCAAAACAGAGCCAGGAGTATTACATGAATAAAAGAGAGTGCAGCAAGGTCCTACTGGTGAAAAATAGACGTAACATCAACCAGGGTCATCCCAAAAAGGAACTGGGGAAAACACTGAGAATACACAGAAAATGCTTAGCAAGCGGGCAGGACCACTGTTGGTTGTCTCAGCAATGCTCTGCTTCTGGGAGAGAGAGGCTATTTGGAAGGGGAAGCTGTCCCCTGGGATGTTGGTAGTGAAAGGAAAGAAAGAAACAAGATGCCACATTTAAATTCCTATAAAACAAGGCAACATCAAATCATCAGAAAGTAGACTGACTCACCATCACCACACTCTTCCCAAGGCATCATCTATTAAACTGCAACTTACCATATCAAGAGAAAAGCACGCCCTTGAACTAAAGAGGCAAGTAAGCCACTCTCCTTTTCAGTTTTCTCATCACTAGTATTGTAACTGAGAAGGACACTATGGCCCTATGGAGCCTTCTGGGGACAGACCCCTCTCCCCCATATCCTCTGCTTTGGGCCCTCTCTGAAGTACCTAGATAACAGTATCTGGTGTACATATCCTGAATTGTGTTATAGTTGCTAAAACCCCCATCAAATGGAAGAAATTAACTACTTGATGACCATGAGCACATAGCACCCAGATCTACTGACACCTAAAGATTGATAATGTTGATCCCTATGACACCACCGTTACTTCATCATTAACCAGAGAATTGTCCATGACCCCATCACATACATACCTTGGGATGTCCCACCCTCACCTTGCCTTTAAAAGTGCCTCTAAAAACATCCATCTGGGAGTTCGGGTGTTTTGAGTACTAGCTGCCCTGGACTCCTTGCTTGGGGTCTTACAATAAACGCTGCACTTTCCTTCACCACATCCCAGTGTCAGTAGATTGCCTTTACTGTGCACAGGCGAGTAGACCCAAGTTTTGTTCGATAACAGTATTTTTGCAGGTATATTGGGTCCCATTTTTATAACTGATAATTTTCTGGAACCTACAATAACAGGTGATTGTATGGTAAAAAGTGGTGGGATGGCTGGGGTGCCTTAAGAAATGAAAGAAGATCTGAATAAATAGAATAATACATCATCTTTACAGATTGAAAGTTTCAACATTTCAAAAGTGTTGATTTTCTTAAAATTAATCCATAAATTCAGTGTAATCCCCATCATGACTCCAACAGGGTGTGTGTATTAAGTGGAAGGGGGGCATTGGCATGGTTTATGAAAGTTACGTATGGAAATGCGTTGTCCAAGATAATCTTGTAGAGCAATGTGAAAGGAGTTTTATCAGATGTCAAGAGTTATTCTGTATCTATGGCATTTAATGCAGAATAGTATTAGTGTAGGGATAGAAAACCAGAACAACAGAATGAAATAGTGGGTCTAGAAGTATTAATAGATTCAGCCCTATACGAGCACTAAGTGATCTGTGACAAAGGTTGCCCTGGAGAGCAATAGAGAATGACAGTCTTCAATAAATTGTGCTTGGCCAATGGAATCTCCATATAGAGAAAAAAATTCCGTCTGTTATTTCACACCAAACATAAAATGTTGTAAAAATAAATGTGAAGGCAAAACAATAAAGCTTCAACAAGATAACAAGGGAGAATAACTTCATGGTCTTGAGGTAGGGAAAGAATTTTTCAATAGAACATTTAAAAAATTAACTATAAAGAAAATTATTGTTCCATTTGAGTACATTTAAAGTAAAACTTCTCTTTATTAAAAGTGACCTAGAAGAGAGTGCTAAGGCAAAGCCACAGTGGAAGAAGGTAAATCTATACTACATTTGACTAGTAAAGGTCAGGCATCCGAAATGGAAAGGATGTCTACAAACAAACAAGGAGAAAGAGGAAAACCCAACATAAAATGAGCCAGAGAATTAAACAGGAATGTATTAATACAAAAGAAGGCTTCCAGGTGGACAATAAACAAATGAGGAGATGCTTCACTCTATGAATAGACAGGGAAATAAAAACTACGTCTAAAATGAGACAGCTCTCCACACCCAATAACGCAGTGAAATTGACAGTCCCATCTATGGGTGAAAATATAAAGCAACTGGAACCATCATACATGCTGATGAATTTGCTAATGAGTACAGTCCCTTTGGGAGGAATTGGCTCTATAATTCAGTGATTCTACCTCTGCATATACTCAATATGTGACCACACGTGTACCAAAAAAAAAAAAAAAAAAAAAGGAAATGTTCATATTATCCATATCCTTAATAAGTGCTAACATAAACAAACCAAATGCACATGAATAGTAGAAAGGATAAATAATTGTTATTATATTTATACAATGCAATACTATAGAGCAAAAAAAGCGACTTAAGTTTTGCTGCATGCTATAACACGGATGAATCCCACAAACAAAATGTTCAATGAAAGTAAGCTGGAAAAAAAAGAATACACTATGTGCAATTCCATGTATACAAAGTTTTAAGACAGATCATTTTAAATTACAGTATTAGAGTTAAAACAGAATTTGTAAGGGGTAGTGATTGAAAGGAAACAAAATGTAGGGGCTTCTATGGGTACTGCTGATGTTTTTTCATGACCTAGGTGGTAGTTACACAGGTTTTAATTTTGTGATAGTTCATTTAGCTATACATTTTTGGTTTTTACACTTTTTGTATATTTCATAATCAAATATTTTTATTGTTTTAAAAAATTCAGTTATGTAGCATTAGCAGAAATCAATCAAGCATTCTCAAGAGTCTAGTTCTGTTACAGCCCAAGACTATAATACAGCAAGTCCTTCTATGTCCCGTGAGCATGCTTTTTTCCTGAATAAACAGAATCTCTTGCATTTCTGGCAACAAGAATATGGCCTCCTTACCCTCAAATGCTAACGATGGCCTGAGCCAGAGGGAAGATGGCTGCAAGCAGGACCTTTAATCCTACTGGAGTCTGATTGGAGAGATCTGATCTTTTGGCTTTTCTTGCAAGATAGGGTGAGGGCATGAAGAACAGCCTCCTGGTGGACCAGACACATGAGACTATAGGGACTGATAGACCATAAAAATCTACATAGCCCAGGGATGTGAGGCTATTACTTTTGGTCCCCAAGAGAAAAAGAAACATGTGAGGGGGAATGAATAGGAATCTTGGATCCCGACCCTGAATCTGTAAGATTTGGGATTAAAAAGGCTTCAAATGACACAACTCAAGGAGGTAGATATGCCCATAATTCAGTCTGGATAATGATATACAAAAAAGTTAGCAATCTTCTAAGATTACACATTTAGTGGGTGGTAGGGCCTGTCGGTCTCACTCGGGGCCTACATGTTTAACCACATCCCTTAATGTCTCTCTTGCGTTCACATACCTGATGTGACTTACTGTACAGGAGACTGTGTAAGGAGCTGAGAATTTTACATATGATGAAAGTTAATTATGTACCAGTGACCTAGACCTGTATGAACTTACTGACCAATTTACAACCCCAAATGAGTTAACATGTAGCAAAAATAATAATGCCAACAAAAAAGTGTTCTAAAATTATTTACATAGAAATAGCATAAGTATAACATTTGATGTTATTAGAAATAAAAAATAATACCTAGGATTTTTTTGAATGTTTACTATCTACAGGGCAGTGTTTTGAGCACTTTGCAAGAATAAACTTATTTAAATTTCAGAACAGTTCCATGAGTAAAGTACTATTATTTCCCTTATTTTACAGACAAGGGAACAGAAACACATCAATCTTAAGCAATTAGCAAATGTCATGCTACCTGTAAGAATTAGGGACATGTTAATATGATAATCCCCAGGTCCATCTGTGTTGCTGCAAATGGCATTATTTCATTCTTTTTAATGGCTGAGTAATATTCCATTGTATATATGTACCACATCTTCCTTATCCATTCATCTGCCGATGGACATTTAGGTTGCTTCCATGTCTTGGCTATTTTAAACAGTGCTGCAATGAATGAAGGGGTGCATGTATCCTTTTGAACCATGGTTTTCTCCAGATATATGTCCAGGAGTGGGATTGCTGGATCATATGGTAGCTTTATTTTTAGTTTTTTAAGGAACCTCCATACTGTTCTCCATAGTGGCTGTACCAATTTGCATTCCCATCAACACTGTAGGAGGGTTCCCTTTCCTCCACACCCTCTCCAGCATTTATTGTTGGTAGAGTTTTTGATGATGGCCATTCTGACTGATGTGAGGTGATATCTCATTGTAGTTTTGATTTGCATTTCTCTAATAATTAGCAATGTTGAGCATCTTTCCATGTGTTTCTTGGTCATCTGTATGTCTTCTTTGGAGAAATGTCTATTTAGATCTTCTGCCCATTTTTGGATTGGGTTGTTTTTTTTTTTTTTTGATATTGAGATGCATGAGTTGTCTGTATATTTTGGAGATTAATCCCTTCTTAGTCTCATCCTTTGCAAATATTTTCTCACATTCTGTTGGTTGTCTTTTCATTTTGTTTATGGTTTCCTTTGCTGTGCAAAAACTTTTGAGTTTAACTAGGTCCCATTTGTTTATTTTTGTTTTTATTTGCATTACTCTAGGAGACAGATCAAAAAAGATATTGCTGTGACTTATGTCAAAGACTGTCTTGCCTATGTTTTCCTCTAAGAGATTTATAGTATCCCATCTTACATTTAGGTCTTTAATACATTATGAGTTTATTTTTGTGTATGGTGTTAGAGAATGTTCTAATTTCATACTTTTACATGTAGCTGTCCAGTTTTCCCAGCACCATTTATTGAAGGGACTGTCTTTTCTCCATTGTGTAGTCTTGCCTCTTTTGTCATAGATTAATTGACCATAGGTGTACGGGTTTATTTCTGGGCTTTCTATCATTTCCACTGATCTATATTTCTGCTTTTGCACCAGTATCATACTGTCTCGATTACTGTATCTTTGTAGTATAGTCTGGAGTCAGGGAGCCTGATTCCTCCAGTTCTGTTTTTCTTTCTCAAGATTGCTTTGGCTATTTGCAGTCTTTTGTGTCCCCATATAAATTTTAAACGTTTTTGTTCTAGTCCTGTAAAAAATGCTATTAGTAATTTAATAGGGATTCATTGAATCTGTAGATTGCCTTGGGTAGTACAGTCATTAAAAAGAATGAAATAATGCCACTGGCAGCAATACTGAGGGACCTGGAGATTATCCTACTAAGTGAAGTAAGTCAGACAGAGAAAGACAAATATCATATGATATCGCTTATCTGTGGAATCTAAAAAAAAAGATACAAATGAACTTATTTACAAAACAGAAACAGACTCACAAACTGAGAAAACAAACTTATAGTTACCAAAGGGGAAAGGTGGGAGAGAGGAATAAATTGGGAGTTTGGGATTGACATATACACACTACTTTATTTAAAATAGATAACCAACGAGGGCCTACTGTATAGTACAGGGAAATCTGCTCAATGTTCTGTAATAACCTAAATGGGAAAAGAACATGAAAAAGAATAGCTATATGTATATGTATAACTGAATCACTTTACTGTACACCTGAGACTAACACAACATAGTAAATCAACTAAAGTCCAATATAAAATAAAAGTTAAAAAAAAAGAATTACGGACATGTTTCAGTATCCACTGTATGTCCCCAAACTTAACTCTCACTCTCTTTTTAATATTTTTGGACCTAGAATAATCATCTTCAGACTTCAAAAGATAGCCAGACTATGGTTTAAAAAAGAAGGAAGAGGAGGAGGAAGAGGAAGAAGAAGAGGAGGAGGAGAAGAAGAAGAAGAAGAAGAAGTGAAATTCAAAATTGATATGGAGTCTGCAAAGTATTACCGAACTCATTTAAAGGAAGTTAAGTTTCTGGGTCATAACACTGTCAACTAAAGACCAAGCAAATGCATAAATTTGAAGTTCTAATAGAGAATAAAAGAAATTCCAAAAGATCTAGTGGTAGCTTCATTTTTAAAACATAAGAGAGACAGTTGCTGAAATGGAAATCAAGGCTGATTCGGACAAAATTCTAGAACAGATTGTTAAACAGGTGACTTTTATGTACAGATATACCATAGAGATAACATGGTTTGGGTTCCAGACCACCATGATAAAGTGGATATTGCAATAAAGTGAGTCATGCAAACTGTTTGGTTTCCCAGTGCATATAAAAGTTATGTTTATACTGTACTGTAGTCTGTTAAGTGTGCAATAGCATTATGTCTAAAAAAACAATGTACAGACCTTAATTAAAAAATACTTCATTGTTAAAAAATGCTAACCATCATCTGAGCCTTCAGCGAGGCATGATCTTTTTACAACAGTAGCATCAAAGGTCACTGCTCACAGATCACCATAACAAACATAATAATAATGAAAAAGTTAGAAATATTGTGATAATTACCAAAATGTGACACAGAGACATGAAGTGAACAAATGCTGTTGGAAAAATGGCACTGACAGAATAGCTTGAGGAAAGATTACCACAAACCTTCAATTTGTAAAAAGAATGCAGTATCTGCTGCCTGTACTTAAAGGTGGAACTGGTGAGCCCTAGAATAGTAAGTGCCCTGTTATGTTGGTCCAGTAATCTCCATGAAGCTCAGTGAGCTCCTAGAGGCACAGCCCTCTACATCAGGACTTGGACAAGGCAAAGCCCTTGGCTATTTGGTTTACGAGAGGTGAGACAGTATGGGTTTGATGACAAAGCATTAGTTGGATTTATATGATTGATAGCCTATACTTAGAGTTTAATTAAGAATCATTAACAATTGATAACTCTCAATTAAAACTGATTCCTTCTCTGTTTTATCTCGGCACATAACAGGCATTCGACAAATATTTGCTGGATTTTTAATGAATGCAGGCAAATCTAAGATGGTCTAACACAGGTTCTTGTGATGCCCTGAATGACATATTTATTTGCAGCCTAGATGATGCATTAGTAATATGTCAGACACATTTATGAATAAACAAAGTAGGGAGGACTAAGTGGATGTCTTAAATGCTACCATAAAAAAAATTGCCTTTTCAGGGGCTAGTTTATCTAATAGTCTTCAATAGGTATAAATGCATATTTACTTTCAGTTTGCAATTTAGAAGATACTGGCCTTTTCTTGCTGGTGTTTTTAATTCCTCCAGACCCACTGCTAATTCATGGGCAACATCTTGGCAATAGATCCAAAGTGACATATACTGTTGAGAGATTCAGTGAAACATTCTCAACTTGTAGGCATTTCCCTGGTTTCTGTGTAAACACCATACTGACTATAAAATTGCTTCTGGGATTTACGTCATTGCATTTCCTTGTCCCCTTTTATTAAATTGGCTTACTTTCTCTGCACATTCCTGACAGCTCTTGGACTTCGTACTGTATCAACTATCACTTGATATATTATTGTTACAGACATTCTGGTCACTTTCTTATTTCCTAGCAGAGAACTAAGGTAAATTGATTGTTAAGGTCCAGCTCTACAACAGACACTTGCAAGTGAGGTGGGGACTTATTATTAAGTATATGAGATATTTTGAAATTAAGTAAATGAGAAAGGAACTAGGCTTTCATCAATAAATATGGGTATTTCATTTTCATGAAAGGAATATTCAGTATGATATTGGGGTAAATCATGAAGCAGTATTAGCTCACACACATATACACACACACACACACACACACACACACACACACAAACTCTCACACACGAACGGACAAGTTCAGCCTGATACTTGCTAAAATGATATGAAAAGTGATGGAAAAACTTGGATTTTTATTGATACTTTGGTAAGTTTGGATGAAATTATCATTCTATTCTCAACTGTTTCATTTGAACACACGAAAATTCTTGGATATTACGTGCTCCCATTGAAATCATCACTGCCAAATCGATAGACAGGAAATCAAAAGAGGGCCATAATAAAGGCTTAATTGTATGCAGCAAAGAAATTACTGTAGCAAACATAACATGTGACATATTTAAGATGTAGAATGGCAGTAAGATGGCTTGATGTGAACCTAAAAGAAGGATTTGCAGCAGGAAAAGGCTGAGCTAAGTAGGTTGAAGAGAATTCAGAACGGAAGAATGAAGGCACCCAGCAGAGCGGTAGCCTTTAGCAGAAATTGTTCACTTGGAACAACTGTTTGCTAAAATTACAAAAGCACATGGACAATACGTGTTTGACTCAGACAGAGCGCAATCAGCACAAGATATTTTATGGAAAATTTTTAAACTTCCTAAAATAGAAGGACTATTAAAGGAAAGAGACTCAAACAATATATTTCCAATGGTTTAAACTTTTACCAGAAACACTATTTTACTTCTGATCCTAACATGGTCCCCAAGTCACTACTGAAACCAAGGCTACGTCATGACCTGTGCTTTAAAACTGGATAAATATTGGTTAACTCTGTTTCTCTGTGTCCCAACTATTTCATTACTTCTGCAAGCATAGACAACTTTGCCTCTTTAGATGGCCATGAATACATCTCCTTAGAACTACAATCAGAAGTCTTCTATTTCACAAATATAAATGTAGTTACAATTAACAAGATCGAACAAACATTGATTACTGAGGTTTACACATGGTGTAATTGCTTTGAACTTTATTAAAAGGCAAATAACTTTATTAAAGTGCTTAAAGGTCCAATTTCTTTCTTTCTTTTCTCTTTTTTTTTTTTTTTGGCCATGCAGCATGTGGGGTCTTAGTTCTCCAGCAAGGGATCGAACCCACGCCCCCTGCAGTGGAAGCATGCAGAGTCTTAACCACTGGACACCAGGGAAGTCCCTAAAGGTCCAATTTCTTAAACCACTTTTTTCCCATAACAATCTAATTAACTTAAAACCTTTTTAAAGAATGGCAGTAATGGTTTTCACTGGCTACTGGTAGAATGATAAATATAGCCCTTATACTATCCTACCTTATAACATAAAATTACGTACATATGTATTATGAACACAATAACTGCACATGTGAATATAAATAAACGTTTAAATTTCTCTTTATCAGGAAGTAAAAAAACCCCACAATCCTCAACCACACATTGATGTTGACAGAAGTTTAGTATGATTTCAAAGCAAATCTAAGATATGGAGAAATTAACCATCTTGTGTTACCATTTACATAGCATGGAAGACAAAAATAGAATTCATGATACAATTCTAACCAAAACGGAACATTATATTAAGTTCATTAATATCTTCCTTACAGTTCTTTTTTCCTACCTAAAAAAAAAAATGTTCACTATACTATTCTAGGAATTCAAAACATACACACACACACACACACACACACACACTTATCCATCAGTTGTACAAGCTTAGGTAAAATATATATATTATAGATAGAGTGAGAGAGCGAAAAAGAAATTCTTCCTTTTATCTTTTATTTTTGCACTTAGATGCATAAAAATAAATTTTATGAAAATATCCAAGATAGCACCCACTCATTCAAATGAGCCTATGTGAATACCTTAATTATTAGGTATAACTACCATTAAGAGGGAAAATCAGATACAGTTTAAATGCCATTCATTTATCATTACTGAGCATTATGAAATGTGCAAAGATGAACAAAACAGGTTGTGCCTCTGACAACAAGGACATTGCAATCTTCCACGCAAGAAAAATGGAGTCACCAAATTGTAGAAACTCTCTTATTTAGCTCCTTTATCTTAGAGATGAAGAAACTGCAAAAATACAATCACCAGAAGGGCTGTAAAAGATGGTGAGCTTTATAAACACAAGGTTTTAAGAGTCAAATGGCCAGATAAAACCATTGTTTATGATGGTCACAAGCGCATCCTCATTAGACTGCCTTGTTGTTGACTAATGTGTCAGGCTGGCTCCAGGGCTTTTACTATGAATGGTAACAATTTAGGTGTGAAACTTGCATTCACAAAATCAAACTTTCTCCCACCATTTTTAACGACCATAGCTATAGTGAAAGAGAACATCATAATTCTGGCAGACACAATTCTTATTAAGTAAGCTACACTGGGAAATATCTTATTAATCCATGAGTATAACTCCATAAGTGGAAAATTTGAAATTTAAATTATGCTTTCACTTGCAGTAGACATATATTTTTATCTTTTTATTTTGTTGAAACAATTGACCCTCATGGAAACATTTGAGCTGCTGATCAGTCAATGGAAATGCCTCGCCCTGACAGCTCTGTGAGTGCGGGGAGCACGGTCCACCCCGCTTCATCTCAGCCTGTGGAACAATGTCTTGTGCACAGCAGCTACTGGGTGATGATTGATTTCTGGAGCTCAATATAAGAGGAAAAAATATTTTTAAAAGTGTTATAGTAAGAGTTAAGTACAAGAAAATAACACTAGGTAATATAAATCTTAAGGAGAAAAAAGGAAAATCCATCTCCTTACTTTATATGCCTTTGTCATGTTTTTGTCATTTATTAAGTGCTTACTGTGTGTCAGGAACTGTACTGCACTGTTTAATTACCTTAGCACTCCTAATTCTCAGGGCCACCCATTTCACCAATGAGAAAACTGAGGTCTATTTGTCACATGGGCTGGAAATCTTGGGGTTGAGTTCAAATTTACATTTCCTACCATTTAAAGACACAGTACTGCCTCTCTTGGCATTTTGCTCACTTTACACAAGTTTAAGAATTGTGAATATTTTTGCTACCAAATAGATTTTAACTTGCAGCCCTAGTAGTATAATGGATGTTGCATACAAACATGTAAAAAAAATATGTTTATTTCTTTAAATCTGAACTACTGAAATCACCAAGATTATTATTTATGCAGTCACACCATAGATGAAAACTCTGACATTATCTTCCCATCCCTTTGAGAAAAGAGATGATGTTTACATCTGACGTATTTTTCAATTACCTTACTACAGTTACGTATGTGAATTGCACAGGTTATAACTTTATGTGTTACACAAAGAAAGAAAAGAAAGTTGGGTTTGTTTTGTTCTTTTTTCTCTATTTATCTTCACATTTTCTTTGGTATCCATTGTCAACCCAATTCAATACATGTGTTATTAAATTACATTAATAATAATGGTATATTTAATAATGTTATTACTAATTTCATATTAATAAAACATACCATTTACATATCAGTTATCATAATGATTGTATATTGGTTATAATTACTGATATTCTTTCAAAGTGATAATTGCATGTTAGTATATATTAATGATAATTATTAATAGCATTTGCTTAGGGAACCAAGTTACTATGCTTTAAAGCTCTAAAATAGATGGCATGCCTTTTATATTTAACATACTAGTCAAAGTATCTAGCATATAATAGGCACTCTAAGGTATTCAGTTTGTACATAACCCATGAATGCAAGAATTTCCACTAAAGCAATGTATTCTATTTTTGCCTTCCACGCTATGTGAATGGTAACACAAGATCGTTAATTTCTCCATATCTTAGATTTGCTACGAAATCATACTAAACTTCTATCAACATCGATGTGTGGTTGAGGACTGTGGATTTTTTTTACTTCCCAATAAAGAGAAATTTAAACGTTTATTTATATTCACATGTGCAGCTATTGTGTTCATAATACATATGTATGCAATTTTATGTTATAAGGTAGGATAGTATAAGGGCTATATTTATCAATTCATTACCAATACACCTCAATGTTTTAGCTTGTGATTATACAGTTTTAAATCACCAAGAAAATATTTTATACAAAAATAGGTATTTTCCTTAAGCAGGTAGTATCAATTCAAGTTCTTCTTTTGATTACAACATTGCATTATACAGCAAAGGCAATCATGTTCATCTTATATACTAGTGGGAATCACACATGAGATGTAGAAACCAAAGTCTACAGAATGCAGAGGCTACATTTAATTTACTTTATATAACACGTCTAACAAATCCTAACTTCTTTACACATGATAATGCTGAAAGAACCCACTTGAAAAACTATTTTCTAAAACTGTCTGGATAGGAAGGGGTGTGGCCTTTGAGGCTCCAATGGAACAAGCTCCCAAATGGAAGCAGTGAGGCAGAAGGTAGAGGAAGCAGTATTAAAGAGGAGACTTGATATCATCTTTGGTTTTCCTCTTACTGTTTTGTGACATGAAGCAAGTCTCTGACTATTCTGAACTTCAGTTGTCTTATTTACACAATGAGCACTTGCCTTGTCTACCTCCTAGGGTTATTGCAGATATCAAATGATATAACGCATGTGAGACCACTTCAAATCTCGTAAGAACTCCAGTATTGAATCTTTGACCAAGGGCTAATTAAGCAAAGAAGGAAATCATCATTTCAGCATCATCAGCGCATCCCACATAAATGGATTTTCCAGATAACAGAGCTTAACCTTTGATGGAAATGTATCTCTAAAATGAACTACTGTTCAGGGGTCTAAGTTTTTAATTTTCCTGGCATATGGGACATATCTTAATTTTTCCGTAATAACGAAAATCATAAGCATAACCATCAGTAATTGTGCTAGCCCAGAATACAGGAGGTTTGATTTGTTTTTGAAAGATGGTCTGCTACTGGCAAGCCTGCCTCTGGCAGCACTCTTCTTCCAATTTGTTGGTTCTACTGAGCTTTTGTTTGAGAAATCAGATAACCTGGCTATTTAGAATCTTGTGCGGTCCATAGGTATCAAGTTAGCATCTGAAGGCCTTTCTGAAAAGTCAAAACAAAGATTTCAGGCTGAGAGCCTTCCTGACTTCCATATGTAGGGATTGTTGGAAAAGGCCAAAATTCCAAACCAGAATAATACATTGTTGATAGATTAACATCAAGAATCCTGAGTTCTCTTTCTGTGCCTCCTTGACCTTCTGGCTTTCTCATATACAAGGACATTCATAATATTCCAAACCAAATGTTTAATTATGTGTATTAGAAAACATGATGCCTTTGAAATGTTTATTTTAGAAGATAAAAAAATTTGATCTTGGGTTGAAATGTGAAGGCTTCTGCCTCTCTTTCAAATGCTAATATAACAATGCAATTGAAAATATGCACCTCAAAGTTTTTTGACCTGGTTTATAGTATTGTGAAGAAAAGCTTGAAAGTGGATGATTCCTGCTGGTCACAAAACAACAGAATGGACCAACACCTCCCAAATATTTCAGTCAACAATTGCTGGGAAATTATACTCAGTCTCCCTTTATTTATCTTCATTTGTCATAAATATAAATTAGTCATAGGTTATAATAAAAAAGAAAACAAGGCAAACTAAATGCCAATGAAAAAAAGCAACACTTTTCCAAAAAGTAATCTGAAAAGTAGCCCATGTTAAACACTTTCAAATCTTCCTTAAAGGAATGAGAATGTTGTCCAACCTGCCTGAGTTTTCTAGCAATAGTGAAATTCATAAAGGTCACCCTGACAAACTAAAATGATATTCTTCTCACAGTCCTTGTTACAGTAGCAGTCAAGCAGCATATTCATTTTCATTTTAATTATGTTTGTAAATAGTGGGAGAGGCAGGTAAGAAGCCTGTGAGAACCGCCCGCTGAGGCTCCATGGGCGCTTGCAGTATTGCAGCCATCACCCTTGCAGATTTCATTATTTTTCAGTAGATTTTTATTGACCAGGGGTAATATCCTATTAAAATTCTGTTATTTATAAAAGTTGTTCAAAGAAATCCATTCCTTTGCCACAATGTCTTCCCACCTGATTATCAGTTCATTTATACCTTCCCTGCTAACATTTATCCTTAAAACAGTGTAATTTTTGTGTAACCTTGATTGTTATCTAATTTATTTACCAACTGATAACTAATTCCTGAAACAGTGTCACTAGCATGCAACCCCCATTGCTTCCTAAAGCATTCAGCTTCAGTCACTTTGTATTTACATGAGAATCCATTGACAAAGCAGTCTTGAAAATTAGCTTTGGTTTAAAAATGCTGCAGCAACACCATTGTTTTTACTAGAGTACACCATGCAGGCAATGCCATCACAATTAATTATTTTTTACTGTGTTTTCACTCTACATGAGACATTGCCACAGATGATATTGATAATATATAAAGAAACCATATTTGGGATCTTACCTCAAGGAACTAATGTCTAGTGAGGAAGATTATATACATGCATAAATAACTATTATACCAAGTAATGATTGAAGAAAATGTAAGAGAGTTAGTCTTAAACTTCAGACAAGAGGGAGATGCCAGGAGGAGGAGTCAAGTGAGGCATTCTGGAGGGAACAGAAACAGAGTTAGGACTTGAAGTAAACATACGGTTCAAATATATGAAAATATAAGGCTGGGAAGAGGAAACAGCAAAAACAAAAGCAGAAAAGCAGACAAGTGCAATGCATCTAAAGGAATAATTACAGTTGAGCATCCCTAAAATGTTTAAAGGTTAAAAAAAGTGGGAAATAAATTGGATCTTAGGCTAAGAATAAAGTAGAAGAATACATTTATAAAGCTCTTGACTACTAGGGTAATAAATTTCAGCTTTACAATTGCAAGGATTTACAGGATGAGTTCTATACAACTGTGACTATACTGAAAAGTGACACTTTGAATTTTTTTCATCTTTTTGGCTGTGACTCTGAAGAATTTTCAGAATACAACTTTACTAATTTATTTTTAAGGAAAAATATGATGTGTTTTTTTTAGTCATTGCAAGCTGTGCTTCCCCTGTAGGGTTTAAAACATATATAGAAATAAAATATATGATAAAATAGCACAACAGGCAAGAGGGATAGGGAAATAAAGTTAAATAGTAGAAAGTTTCTTGAACTCTTTGGGAAGCAGTAAAAGTACAATTTTAAAATAGACTATAATAAATCAAGAATGTATGTTGATATCAAGCTGAACTATGAAAATAATAATAAAAATCCATAACTAAAAAGCCAATTGAGAAGAACAAAATCAATTCTAAAACAACTCAGTTGATTCAATAGAAGTCAAGAAATGATGAATAAAGGCTGAAAGAAGAGATGGAACAACTAAAAACAAATAGCAAGATGAAAGACTTAAAACCAAACCTAACAATAATTTCCTTAAATATAAGTGAACTAAACACATAGATCAAAGCACAAAAATTGTCACACTTGTTTAAAAATATTCTGTTTATATTATAGTAGACACATATCACATATAAGAACTCAAAAAACATGAAAGTATACTATGATAAAAATATACTAGGAAAACATTAACCAAAAGAAAGTAGCTATATCCATATCAGTCAGAGTAGCTTTTTAAAAAAGAACATTGTAAGTAATAAATTGGCTTCTTTTTGATGATAAAAGGGACAATTCAACAGAAAGAAAGCAACTGTAAAGGTGTATATAACCAATAACACAACTTTAAATTATAGAAAGCAAACATTGATAAAAGTAGATGGAAAAATAGACAAATATATAAAAGTACCTGAAGATTTTAACATACCTTCTTAAAAAAAAAAAAGCAGACAAAAAAAAAAAATATCAGTGATGATAAAGACAACTTATAAGATGTACAATTTGTCAATTTGGCTTAATTTGCCACATTTATAACTGTGGAAATGAATGCATGATACACATTCTTTTAAGTGCACATTTGAACATTTACTAAAATAGACAATAATCTGGACAATAAAGAAAATTTTAAAACATTCAAATTATTAAAATCATAGAGAACTTGGTCTCCAAACTCAAAATAATTAAACTTGAAATCAAGAATGCAAAGATAAACACAAAATGGGTATTGCTAAATAACTCACAAACTTTTTAATGAACAAAAAGATTAAAGAACTTTAAACCAGAACTTTGCAAAAGAGGGTATTTAGATGCCTAGTGTGCACATTAGTTATCAGGGAAGTGCAAATTAAAACAACACTTAGATAAGACTAGTTGTGAAAAGGAGAGCTAAAAGTAAAAGACAGCCCCCTCATGATAAAAAATACAATAACGTAATCACTGCCTCAATATTTATATTACACATGGGGGGTGCCCACATGGATGTGCCCTTAGCCATGCAGCCTAAATTGGTCCTTAGGATGGTGTGCTCTAAGGCCAAGAGTACCCTCTGAAGTTTAACCTAGAGCCACTGACTGTCATCAAGTTAACATCATCAAAGTGGATGGCTGCTGAAGACTGTCAAATTACTCACATCCACAGCATGCCCTTTTATTACTGAAACATGATTGTGAAGACAGAAACAATAATTTAGTCATAAGTTCAGTTTTTAAGCTGTCCATATACATGTCCATATAGTATAACAAAATCTAAATGTGTATCTGGAATGCAAAAGCCAATCAAAATAGTACAACCATCATATCTCTACTATAGCTTTTAGAACAAAGTATAACTAACTCCACCAAGGTATTAGCACCTAAAAGGACCTACAATTGACCCCAGAGAAATTATTTTGACAAACATGTTGCTCAGATGGAGGACAAATCTCTAAGCATGAACTTGGATACTTAGTCTCACTAAGGTGATTCTCTGGCCACCCTCACCCATCTAGAGAGACTGCTTACGAAGACAAAGTGACAATCTACTGAAGCCTTATGGAACTCACAACTCCAGATGAAATACAGAGTGTCTGGTTCATTCTCAAAAAGGGATGACACACTTTGATTGATTGTCATGAATATATTAAACCCCAAGATGTGGGGTTATTTTATATTTATGCCATACGGTGATAGTAGTGGATGTACTTGTACTTAAAGGAAATTTTGACCAGAAGGTCACTTCTTCTTTAAGTTGATGAAAATATGAAAAGCTAGGAACTCCACAAGACTGTTTGAACAATTATCAAAGCTCCCTATGACCTCCTTAGTACCAAATCTCATGGAATACTTTCCAGCCCTACCTTGATTGGTGTCTCTGTAGAATCTAACATCACTTATGAATTCTTCCATTCATGAAACTCACTTTCATGTTTGTCTCAAATTCTCTTTTCTGTTGACTTATTTTATGTCTCCTTGCCTAGATTTTCTTATTCCATTCAGTCTTTGTATGCTGGTGCTATTCAGCTAATGGTGCATCAACTCATTATAGATACCTTCCCTGCTCCTCCCTTCTCACTCAACAAAGCTTTTTGATGATTACATTTCATTATATATACATATGAAATATTACTACATATATATGTAATATTTTTTATTCCTATATAGTATGGATGTTTCATCACTTAATTAACCATTAGTGTAGCACTGAAGAAGTTTGTTTTAATAATGTTTTACTATTTCAAATAGTACTGAACCCCCAACACACTTGAACATATCTGTGGGATACCTGGAAATGGAATTAATTGGTTTAAGAGAATGAGTATTTTCAATCTCTATGGATATCGCCACATTATCAAAGAAACGAATCAAAGAAACAGGTGAGTAGTGCCTACAGCAGTCTCGTAAATTACCCCTCTGCCTCAGGTCCTGGCTCCTCTAACCCAATATTCACAATGCTGCCAGCAGGATTCTTATAGATCTGAGCATTTTCCTAACTACTTCTCCAGTTCCCTAATTTTAGAATTAAGTATCTTCTGCTGAGCAAAGCTAGAGAGGGCCATTCACAAAGACTCCTACCTTCTTTTCCAGTCCCACCTCCTGTCACCTTGCTTTTGCAGTTGCTTCTTTTTCTGCCTGATACATCCTGTTCCAGTCTCTTGTCACTCCGTTTTCATTGAGCTAACTCTTACCCTTTACAATCCTTCAACATTCACGTTTTCATTTCCAGCAACTGGGATAATTCTTGGAACATAAAAAAGCAGTCCAAAACATTTGTGAATGAATGAGTGAATCAGCCAAAATTAAATGCCCATCTTCATATTATTATAGCATCTTGGTGCCCATCTCTTTCAATATCCTAATAGCACTTCCTTTTAATCAATCTGTCTCCTATGTCACTAGTTTTATGGTGATGAGGACTGTACCTAGCACAAAATTAAGAGTCAATTGAATAAATAAATGATAGAATGAAGTTCATTTCTTCCTCATTTACAGATGAAACATTCTGAGGCCTCTGGATATAAAGTATCTATTTTCTATTATATTCTACTATATATAGCTATTTTCTATTATATTATAGGAAATAGCTATATATAATTATATATAGCTAGCTTTCTATTATATATAGCTAGCTAATTTAAGTGGCAGATCCAGGCTTAGACAACATATATACTAATTTTTATTTTAGAATTCTTTCTAATAAATATGCTACACTTTTAAACAAGTGTACTTTGCTTTCTCTTTCTCAGTGTACTTTGCTTTCTCTTCCTCAAGCATACTTTTCTCTCTCTTTCTCAAATACAGTGTTGTATTTCTGAACAGGTTTTGGACTAAACTTTGGAAACTTTTTTTACAATCATAGTTCTACTCTTCAATAAACATGGGACCCCAGTATCTACACTATTCTCGTTTAGCTTGTTTCCTAATCTGTAATATCTCTGCTTCCTGACTGCTTTAGTGTGAAGGTTAAAAGAAACAGTAAGGATGTGTCCTGAAAGTGGAAAGCATTGTATAAGTGATTTGTCATCACTTAACATAATCATATTTATGAATTCCTTTATGCAAAAATGTTTCTGATCACAAACAGAAAGCATCCAGGTTCTGTCATTTCAAGAGATAATAAACACTGCTACTGCAGTCATATTACATGTGTGTCTGTAGGAATGTCTACAGACATAAAGGACAGGTTTACAAGGAAAGAGAGTCCCAAATGCAGGGTCTTTGGGCTGATACACATTTTAACCAAGTTCCTACTAAAGGGCTACAGAATTATGATCATGCCTAAATCTCTCAATGGCTGAGAGACATGAATTCCTCATAAAGTTTGGAGAGGTTTATCATGCATTATCCAATACAAGAAAACATTAAACTAAACACAGTACTCGCAGAAATGAGCCTTCATCAAAATCTGTTGAATTGAATCAAAGGTCATTGAGGCACAGTATCTGTGAACAAGCTATGTGCATAGAGGGGAAAAACATAATTTCAAGGCAGTTGATACATATATGAAGACAGATTACCAGCAGGGCATTTGGGAAATGGAAAGAAAATGCTCTAAAATAAACTTGAAATATAAATTAAATGTGGAATCTAAAACAGACAAACAAACAAAACACAAACTCACAGAAACAGAAAACAGATTGTTGTTGCTTGGGGCAGGGGATGGGAGGTGGAGAAAATGCATGAAGGTGGTCAAATGGTACAAACTGTCAGTTATAAGTTGAATAAGTTCTGAGGCTATAATGGTCAGCATGGTGATGACAGTTAACAGTGGTGTATTGTATATTTGAAAGTTGGCAACTGAAGTTGATGGATGTGTTAACTCTCATTATTATTATGGTAATCATTTCACAGTATACACATATATCACATCATTATGTATACACCTTCAACTCACACAATGATATATGTCAATTATATCTCAATGAAGCTGAAAAATATTTTATATTAGTTGAAAAATATGAGATACTGTAATGGAATGGAACGTATCGAGGTTTGATTCTAGTCCCTATTATTTACCTACATGCTTCCATTAAAGGACCTATCCAGACACATGGCTTTGAATACCTCCTTGATGATGATAATGATAATAGAGGATTTTTTTTAAAAAAATCATTGTTGTTTGTTTGCTTTTTTTCTTTTTAACCTCTGGCTCTAACATTCTTTGAGTTAAGATAATATCCAACTACCCGACAAGCATTTCTGCTTGCATGGCTATTTAGGTATTTATAACTAAAAGAATACAGTTAATCTCCAGCATGATCCAAATCTCTCTCTCTCTCAGCCTACTCCTTCTCAGTCAATGGTACAACCATCGCATCAAGCAAAATACTTAAGATGCCAATTCGCCTATTCGTTTCATCCCCTGCTTTCATTTTATCAACCAGTTATGTCAATACTTTCTTCAAAATAGATCATAAATTTTCAAAGTCCCCTTCATTTCCACTGACATAATCTTGTTCCAAGCCACCACCATATCTCACCTGGACTACTATATCACTGAATCAGTCATCTGACCCCTCCCTATATTATCCATTTTCCACAGAACTGGGAGATGAAATTTTTCAAACTTAAATAATGTCTGTCCTTCTCTTAAAATCCTGCAGTGACTTTGTAATGCATTCAGAATAAAACCAAACTCCCTTCCATGGTGGATAGGCTTGGCTGAATAGCCTCTAGCTCCCTATGCTCCACCTCTACTTTGGGGAAATTTGGTGTCTCCCTGTAAGTCACATGGTCACAAATCAAATGTCAACTAGCAAGGTGTTCCCTCATTACCTCATCTAAAGTAGTCTCACCCAATGACTCTCTTTCTCACATATTTGCCTTTGTTATTTTTACCACAATGCTCACTACAACTGGTATTGATCTTAAACATGTATCTGTTACATATGACTGGTCTAGCCTCACCCCATCCCACCCCTACTCAAATACCACCCAATGAAAGTGGGGCCTATATCCTAGGTACATGTGAGGCATTCAATAAATATTTGTACGATGAATGAATAAATGAATAATTAAATGAAAGTTCAGAGCACAGTTGATATCTAGTAATGTGATTTGGAAAAAATAGAACATGATGTGCACTGCTATTGAAGGTGGGATTTTTTATTTTAACTGCTGGGCAGCTGTAAAACAGAGATTGAGCTAGAAAAAAAAGGAGTATCTGTCTGCAAAGGGCATTTTGTCAACTGTTTAATTATAATAGACTTTTCATCCTTTTTTTTCCAAGTTGAAAAAATATTTAGTACAGTGTTCATTGTGAAGCACTGATTTCCACTCACATGTCCTTACATGTGCATGATATGATGAGGTAGGAAAACAGTATAATATATGGGGATATTCTAAAGAAATCTCATATTTGCTTTCATGCTCCTTAGAAACATAGCATGTTTATTTGCATATTTTTAAAGGAGATAATGTCAGACCTGCATGCTACTTAGAAAATTAAAGACTGGCAAGCAGAAGCTAAGACCTTAAAGTAGAGAAAGAGAAGAAGGAGGAGATAAAGGGAAATAGGAAGAGGATGAGAAAGAAAATGAGGGAAGAAAGAAGGTGGAACAGGAAGAGAGAGCTTGAGGAAGAAGGAAAGAGGAGAAGGACAAGGAAAAGAAAGTGAAAAATAACGAAAAGTAGTGTTGATGATGGGAACTGGCTCAACAATATATTAAGGCACATGCCACCAGTATGGTATTATGGTTAAAAGAATATTTAGAAAGATTATTTAAAAATATAGTCTATAAAAAACCTACATTCATATTAAATTTCATATATATTTATATTAAAATTGAAATCTGTGGGTAAAAAAGTAATACTCAGACAATACAACACATATTTGGAGGGAAATCTTAGATATTTTATCTCACACTATATACCACAATTATATCTAGAAAAATTGAAGGATTAAATGTAAAAATAGAAACCTTTAAAGTAGAGGGAAAAAACCACATAATTGAATATAATTCTAATTTTGGAAAAAGAAAAGATTTTCTAAGTGTACAAGCAATCAAGACTAACTTAAAAACATTCTTATATATAAATAATAATTTATAAAGGTGAAAAACATTGTTAAAAAATAAAAGGTAAAAATATTAAAAATATGTATTCTACAAATACAATGAACAAAATATTAATATCATTAATATAGGAAATTCATTCAAATTGATTATAATAGAAGCATAAAGCCTCCAAACAATATAGAGTCCACAATTATGATAAGAAGAAATTTAGATAAAGAACAATTATAACTGATGAACATTTGACAAAAATAATGAATTTCAATAGGAATTACAGAAAAGAAAATGAAAACAATAAAAAAATTAAAATGATATTGGCAAGCATGTGATGAAAGAGGCACTTAGTATGGATGAGGGAGTTGCAAATTTACAAACTTTAGGTGAAACAATGTGCTAATAACATTAAGACTTTAAAAGGTATGTCCTTTATTCCAGAAATTTCCATTCTATAATTTTTCATAGGAAAATGTGTACAAAATTAAAGCCAATCTAAATATTTATTGTTAATGGTCAAATAATGGAACATGCACACAATAGAGTAATATGTAGTCATGAAAGTGTTATGTTTAAAAACATTTCTACTTTAGAAATCTTTCATGAAATATATAATTGGAAATAGCAAAGTATTCTAAGCTAATTTTTAAAATACAGACACAGAGGGAAAAAAGACTGGAAAAGTAAATATAAAAAAATAACCGTTTTAAAAGATTATGGATTATTTTCATATTTTCCTGGGTAATTTTAACAGTTTCAAATTTATTCTAAATGAGCATATTTTACTTTTATAATATGAAAAATATGAATGATTTTAAAGTACAAAAATAACCAAGGTAAAAATGAAAAGCAAGTATGTTACTTTAGCATATGGGAAGTAGTGGGGTTTTTTCAAAGACTTAATTTCAAGCTTTTATAACATGTTAGTCATTCAATATTTTGTTCTTATCTAAACTCTCGGCAGTAACCAATGCATTTCTGCAGAGATGCATTGTTCCTCTTTTTTTCCTGTTTTAAAATATTGCGGGGCTTCCCTGGTGGCGCAGTGGTTGAGAATCTGCCTGCCAATGCAGGGGACACGGGTTCGAGCCCTGGTCTGGGAAGATCCCACATGCCGCGGAGCAAATGGGCCCGTGAGCCACAATTACTGAGCCTGCGCGTCTGGAGCCTGTGCTCCGCAACAGGAGAGGCCGCGATAGTGAGAGGCCCGCGCACCGCGATGAAGAGTGGCCCCCACTTGCCACAACTAGAGGAAGCCCTCGCACAGAAATGAAGATCCAACACAGCCATAACTAACTAACTAAATAAATAAATAAATAAAATTAAAAATTAAAAAAAAAAAAGCAATTAAAAAAAAATATTGCTATCAGTTTTTAAATTCATTAAGCCTTTTATGACTTACATAATAGTTCAGCTAATGACTAATGCATGAACACACAGTTATCAACTAAACCTTTGGCTGCCAGAGTTAGTGGGATATTAGACTAATGATTACTTTTGATTCATCAAATAAGAATAAATAACAAAGAATAAACATATCCAACTTGCAAGGAAATATTTTGGTGCAAATATATCCTACAAATAAAGATGATTCAAAAGTGGATATACATGTACCTATCTCAATGACTACCTACAAATCTTGTGTTTAGTATTCAGACTAAAAGACTTTGCTAAGAAGCAATTTGTTAGGCTGTCTTCCTCTTAACTTGCTGAAATAAAACAAAATACTTCCAAGTCTCTTGATAAAACAATGCCCTGTGAAAACTGACAACGAATCTCTTTTCTGATCATATACTACTCCAAAGATACATTTTTTATTACATAACAAAAGTTTATTATTATTTCGCTCTGCCTTACCTCACCAACTCTAAATGGAAACATTAAAGTAAGTCATTCTTATTAATAATTCAGTGAATTTTTGAGTTCACTGTTGTCAGGCCACTGAATGATCTGAAAATGAACCTTTCTAGAAACATACCACTGAGCTTAAAAAAACCACTGGCTTTCACATCTCTATGATGTGTAATTATTTGTAGCTGTGAAATTATTCCTACTTAGATGTTCAGGCAGTTAGGAAGAACACTATCCTTCTTTAGGAAGTACATCCAATTCTACCTTGTATTCTACAATAAACCACAAAAAATAGCATTTCTCCCGCCATATGGAAACCCACTTTACAAATTAAAGTTATTTAATATTTTAATCAAATATTCCAAGAATTATAATGCAGTGGATTTATTCAGTTTAAATTTGCATTCCAGAGATACTTCAAGATAATTATATTAGAAAAAAAGAAACAGACCAATTTATCAAGAAGGGAGAAAATCTCTCACAATGGCAAGATCTCAAGCCTGGATGTACTGAATGGGACTCCACAACGACAGAGTGATTATTTTGACACGTTCAGCTGTTTAATATCATGCCTGACTGCCCCTTTCTGGTTGATGATTTTCCTTTGTAGGATATGACAGGCCTAAATGAATTTGAACCCTTGTGAATTAAAACCTTCTGATTCATTTACGCTGGCTAAAATCCCTTATGCTCTAAGCAAATGTGTCTTTTTCTTCTTGCAATGCACCTGATATGATTACATGTGAGTATCTGAAATTCTTATTACATGTGAGTATCTGTAAGGGAGAGAAGAACTGGTTAAAAGCGGGTGTAAGAAGAAATAGAAATGTTATAAATATCTAATCATTAACTCTTTTTTGTCATCATGGTAAAACAAATAAACAAGCAATTTAAGTTAAAATACTTTTTTCCAAATGAGCACTCTTTTATACCTGGCTTCACAACTAATATGCCTTCTGGAGCTTAGCAAGTTACATATGTGAGTGAATAGAAAACATCACTGAGTATTTATGTGCCAGGCAGTATTAGAAGTGTTTAAGTGGTAACTCATTTAATCCTCACCGCATTTTTTATCAGGAAAGTACTATATGATACATATTTCACTTAATTTCGTCGTTGGACTTCAGGTGCAGAGGAATGAGCTCAGAATCCTCAGATCGTGACATATCAACATTATGCTCTGTGTTTTATTCAATTATTCCTATTTTTCCTTATATCTCCACTGCCATTCCTTTCTGTCTCCCCCTTTAGAGTTAAGATTCTAATGTGTTTAATCTATATCTTTTTAGGGGGTGATTTGCAAAACATGTATTTTGGTACATGTATTTTTCATTCATGTAAATGATGTTATACTCTATAATTCATTCTGTCTCTAACTTTTCTCAGTCTGCCTTAGACCTTTAAATTTCACCTATTTTGCTAGGCATGCATTTAATTTATTGTGTCTAACTGCTGCAAAGTACTCCGTGATGTGTATCTGCTACATTTTACCTGTCCACTCCCCCTGCTATAGATATCTAGGTTGCCCCCTACTGCTGCTTCACAAAACAAATGTTCTAATTCTTGTTCCAATTGTTCCCTTTGTTCCAAATGTTCCAATAAATGTCCTGCTACATGTTTCCTCATGTACTTATGTTAAAATTTCTTTTGGTTAGGTATACACAGGAGCATAAAATTGAGGTTAAAGCATGTACACGTACATAAATAGATTAAGTTCTGCCACCTTGCTTTCTAGATTGGCTGCAATGGCTCAACCGATCCAGGCAGCAAGGAATTAGGGTCCCTATATCATCATATCAGTCCAATTCTAAGCCCAATCTAGCTCTATAATTTTGGACTTTATTCTGATACCTAAGAATCACAAAATTACTATTCCCAGCTTGAAGAAGAGAAACCAGAAGTACGGAAGTATTAAGTAACTGCTCGAGCTCACATAGGAAGTGATGAAACTGGGATTCAAACCCAGGTGGGCTGGCTCCAGAGCCCATGTTTTTATTCACTGTATTACACTTCTACCCTAGAAGGCAGAAATAGTAAAGCACCAAGATTGTGGCAATCTAGAGAGCACAGGTACTGCCTTATGGCATTTAAAAATAATAGCTACAAACAATAACTAAGGAATGTGGCAAATGAAACTCATCAGTGGGCTGAATTGATTCAAAGGTCATCATTATATAATCCTTACTCTATATAATGATTTCATTATCAGTAGAATCATTCCTAAACCTGCTTTCCGTAGCTACAGCCAATGGTTAATAGACAGCTCCTACCATGAGTCAAGAGTCCACCTTATTTTTTTCACAATGAGGAATGTCATTTAAGCATTGGCTATAGCTACAGCTACAGCTACTGTGAGCCCACTTTATTTGCGCTGGCTGAGTTATAAGGGAAGATTACAAATGTATGTTTGAAGTCATGGGTCGGAATAGATAGGTATATTAAACTGCTACTAAGATATACAAAAATTCCTCCTTCAACTTTTAGTAATTAAGTCTATTAGATAAATGTCAAAAAACATATAAAAGCATTCTATTTTTTAATGGCCAAATTACTCTAGAGCTCACACAGCCTATGCTAGATAGCAGAAAAACCCATTTGTTGTGATTGTATTTAAATCAGGAAAAAGTTATATATTTCTCTAATGATTTAAATAAAATGCTAGCAGAAGAAGAGAACAAGATATTAAAACAAAAATCAAAACAAAAACAAAAAAAATCTCTGGGGTCTCTCCAACACAATTCTTTATGCCTTGCAAAAAGATCTTGAAGTTTCAAAAAGAAGGCATTCCCTAACACTGACAACTCCCCCATTCATTCTTCAGCACATTGCCATCTGATTTCATCCCCTACCATTCCATAGAAAGTGCTCTTATGGAAGTCACCAATGACCTTCTAATTAAGAAATTTCATAACTGTTTCTTAATGCCCATCCAAACTTAATTCTCAACTGAATTTGAACATATTAATTACATTCTCCATAGTTTCCTAAGGTCATCCTTTTTCTGATTCACTTACTACTTCTACTTTGTCTTTGATGTTGAAAGTTGACTGACTTGTATACTTATAGAAACTTACAGCTGAATGAATTTTCACAAATTGAACACACCTGACTCACTTCCAACCAGATCAAAAAATAGAACATCACTAGCAAATCAGAAGCCCCCATCATGCCTCCCGTCTCAACACTAATTCCCTTCCTCCACAATTAAAAGCACTATCTTGACTTCTCTTAATTTTATCTGCCTTGAACTTTTGTGGAACCACAAATAATGTTTCTTTCTACTTGGCTTCTCTGGTTCAAAATTATGTTAGTGAGATCCATCTATACTGTGTAAAGCAATAGTTATTTTTTCTCATTGCTGTATAATATTTATGAACATGATTATAAATATTCCAAAATTTATTTTCCTATTCCACTTTTGATGGATATGATGATCATGAAATGATAGCTATCATTAAAATGAATAATAATATAATAATAAGATTACTTTCCATGTTGGTAATACCTAGTAGACAGATGCAACAGAGTAGACATTCAAAAGTATTTATTATTTTCAATTGCATAATTGCCTACATTATGCCTAAACTTATTTAAATCAGATATTTCATTTAGTCCTGATATTTAATGAGGAAAAGCTCTCTTACTCAAGCAAAACAACTTTTCCTCATTCATCTTCCAGCACTCAGTTTCATAAGGAAAGATTTTATATATAAATCTTCCTTGGTAGAAGTAATAAACATATTTTATACCACAGCTTTCTAATTAGATAAATGAAATGTTGAGTCAATGAGACATGGCCCAAATCATTGAGCAAAATGTGTTTTTAGGCCCAAATTAATTATGTTTCACTATTAACTATTTTTTATATTTTCCTTTAGTACTTTGGGTATATGCTAGAGAATATGCCACAGAAACTAGAAAAATTCTCACTTGTTTATTGGGTTAGTGCAACTCTTATCACAGCATTTGAAAACTATAAGAGAAGGAGCCTAAATTCACCTCTTAATTTTACCCCTTAAGTCTACTGTAGTCAACCATATGGCACTTATTTTAAAAATAGCCATAATGTTTGTAAACATGTGGTTAATTGGCAGAAATTAATACCTGAAAGAATCCTCTGCTTGTCTGTCATTAATGCTTTAAAAATGTCACCAAAATCTGATTAAGGTATTCAGAAAACTTGTTTCTTCTGACACAACTTTCAGACATGATAAAATCAAGTAAACTGATTGAGCTTAAGGGAATAGAACCACCAACGTACTTTAACAGGGAAGATTAGTTGTTGGTATTTTCTACTGAGAATTTTCAATCAAAAGAACAAGGCTTTCTCTCTCTCTTTCTCTATATATACATACATTTATACCTTTACATGTATATGTTTCCACACAGTGTGTCAATTTTAGTAATTCTTGATATGTATATATTCACAATATACAACATATCTATAGAGTAACGGAGATCAGTACAGAGCTGTAAAAAAGGATCTTCTAGGTCATTTATAACTTTTAAATTTTTCTCATGTTTATTGGGCTTTGTTAATTCATTTTCCAGTAAATATTTAATGAGGTTTTACTATGGTCCAGGCATGCTAGATGGCCAGAAAAGATAAATAAATCACCCTCAAGTAGCTCTTAAACTAGTTGTAGGGTAATACACATAAATTAATAAAATATAAAGCAATCTGAGAAGCACCAAAGCAGAGCAGGAGTTGTCATAATAGTGGGCGAAGCAGCAGCAGAGAGCAAGGGGAGTGTAACTTTGGAACCAAATCCCTTGGGTCAAATTCTCTCTCTGCTGTTTTCTAACATGTGACCTCGGGCAAGTTTTAAAGTCCCTCTGTGCTTCAGTGTACATTTTTTAAACAGCGATAACAACAGTAAACATTAAATGAGTTATAACACATAAAAACCACTTAGAGGAACGTTTGGCATATAGCAAGTACCAGAAGTATTCACTGGCATCAGTACCATAAAACAGAGGGTACAGCATCTTATGGATACAGATACTACACTGGGTACTTAACAAACATCATCTCATTTTACCCTTGTAAAGCCCTGTGAGTTTCCCATTCTTATTCTAATTTTAAAGAAGAGAGAATGAGACTTAAAGATATTAGTGACTTGTTCAAGGTCACACAATTGAGTCACTTGGAGGAGTGGAATCCAGTTACTCACATTCTGAACCAAGTGCTTTGAGAGCACAGACAACGGAGCAGCAAGTGTTTTCTTTGGAATTTGCAAACTACTTTTTGGAGGTGGATCATTTGGTTTGGAAACAAACTCAAGCTTGCATTAGCTGGAGTAAAAAAAAGCTGAGCATTTCATTCCTGGCTGAAGGAATAGCAGGGTAGGGACATTCATCCATGGAAAAATTTGGCAGTTTTAGTAACAAGAGAACAGTTCTGTTACTTGCGTGATGAGAAATAGGGTATGAAAGTTGTGGTGGCAAATCACACAAGAGAGTGTTTCCGTGAAAAGTTACAGAATCAGCTGATCCCAACTTCAGTGAAATTAATGGGGCCCAACTCTGAACCTGCTATAGGACCAAGTTTTTTTTTTCATTTCTCTCTAGGTAGGCTGTTCACGCGAGTGCTTACAGATTAGGCAGTTGTATATTTTCAGTTGATGGTGACTCTACCTCAACAAGTGATTTAAACAAAGGCTGAACCCCTAGCTCACTCCACATTACAAGGTATCAGATTCTCCAAAGGGTGAACCAAAGGATTCCTGTTATCTGAAGGCAAACTGAAAGATTGACAATGACTTGAGAATCTAGTACAGCAAAGAATGCACATGCTTATCATAGAATGATTAAAAAAAAAAAAAAGAACCACAAAAAAGAACATATACTGCTTACAATTGCAGTTATATTCATTTTATATTAAAAATATCATTAGGTTGACCTCTGATCTGTTGCTTTTGTATCTGCAGTTGGCCTTAAGGCATTTGGCTTTCCCATTTTCACAAACCTAATTTAGTAGTTTAAGTGGTTATGCTAAACATTTTACTTGCTTTCTATTATTTTTTGGCTGGCTACCATCACATAATGGAGGTATTACTGGTTTTCTTCCATGTTAATTTCTCCTACCAACAATCTACGGCAGGCCACTACCCTTAGCATCTTTTCAGGTAGTTTGCCTTATATGGATCTACCTCCTAAACCATTCAGCATAGCCTATAGTCTTTTCTTTCTTTTTTTTTTTTTTTAACAACTCATTTACCAGGCTTTCCTGTATGTCACTTTTTGAAGTAGATTTTGTATTTTAGATTTTTGCATTTCTCTCTTTCCTCCTTTACTGTTGAATAATATAGTTGTGAATTAACAGTAAAATATTTGCAATATGTATAGCTTCATTGTGTGCACACACATGAATGGGGGCCCAAGTTAAATCGGGAGGTGGCGTCAGGTTTTTTTCTAACTAGAATTCTGGAAACACATGGGGATAGGTGTCTTTTCCTTCTACCCTAAATGGGTTATTTTACAGTTGGAGATAATGTAGTCAGTTAACACCAAACAAATGTGCCATAACATACATAGAGCTCTTCAAAGATAATACATTGGTATTTTTAAAATGTTGTTTCCACAAGTGCTATGAGTTATATATGAATATCAAGGAGAAAAGATGGTAGCAACTACCTGGTAATCATCTGTGCTCTTATGGAGCTAAACACCATCTGGTGCACATTCTTAATATTTCCTCCTTAAACACCTTAATAAGTTGTACCATTGACACAACATATGTCTCTCTTAGATGGTAATAACTGTGTAGGAAAAAGAAAAAAACAAAACATAATTGACATGTATACTAACAAGGCATGCTAAAACTGCATTTGTGCCATTGCATGGAGAATTCACTTTGACTTTGCAGCATTTCAGTTGCTGGTATTTGAACATAAGTTAGAACATAAGTTGTAACACAGTCTGTTACAATATGGATTTAAGTTTAATACCTACCACATCATGTCTGCCAAAAGTTAACCACCAAAGAAATTACGAAGTTGAATATATGATTATATTGTTAAAATTATATTGATTTGGTCTCAACATACATTTCATGAATTTCTGGGGTATTTTTAATATTTTTTAAAGTGATCTTTTTTGGAGAAATACTTTAGTTGATTGCTTTTTTATTTTCAAACAAAACAAAACAAAACCACAAAAATATTTACTAGATCCATTCCCAAATTAGATTGTGAGTTTCACAAGAGAGGAACCCTGAATAATGCTTAGCACACAGTAGGTGCTCAATAGAAATTTATTTAATGAATGAATGTATAAATCTCTATCCTAATATCTCAATTAATCAATATCACTTTTTTCTTCTATTTTTGTGTGTTTCATGTTATTAACCTCAAAATATTAGTGCCAGGAATAAGCATGATGAGTATTTAATATAGCTTCAATCATTCTTTCATTAATTGAACAACTACTGGGTTTCTACTATTGGTCAAGTATTGTGCTCACTGCTGGGGGGAGGAAAAAAAGACTCTCTCCTCCCCTATCCCATCCCCAAGTAGCAAAATTTACATGTAGAATTGGGATCAAAGCAAATAGTGACAGAAATCCATTCAATAATTTTAACTGCAGTGTTTCCCAAAAACAGAATGTGTCTTATATGTCACCTTTTCTTAGTCACTCTCTTAACCACTCTACCGGTACATCATGCAGCAAGAATTATATAAGCTTGCCAATTAGGAGCTGATAAAATTAAGATTAAAATGCCATGCTACTTTGATTGGCATTTCTTCTATAAAAGGATTGTGAAAGAAAATTAAAATAGTTGAGTAGCAATAAATTATGAAGTTTAAAATTAAAAACCAAAGTTGAACTTAATTAATTAGTAACAAACAGTACACTAGTTGGACATAAGGTGTAACCCAGAAGAATTTCTGACCCAGAAAGTGAGAAATCACTCAAAAAGTCAGCAGGTCGACATAGCAAGATAATAGACACAAGTAAGAGCCTAAATATCTTAGAAACATTCGGGAAATGCTGTTATTTTCTTTATTCTTACAAAGAATAAAAGCTATCTGAAAAATGAAAGTATCCAGCTTTGAATCCTCAATGTGAATAAGGACTGAAATATGGGCACCTGCAAAAGATAACAATGCACAGTAAAAGATATTAGGAGGTGAATTTTAGGAGATGGATATACTAAAATAAAGCACTCTGTGCTCAATACTACACTTTAGTACTAAATGGCTCTGCTGTGTGCCATGATTCCCAATGTCACATCCGTTTTAAAAGTACCATGTGAACAGATGGAATGCTGTTAGAGTCAAATCTGCAGGTATGTGTTGAAGAAAATGGGAAACAATTGCACAAAGTAAGACACAAGAATTTAGAATCTTAACATCACAAGTCATTTTCCATCATGCACAGTAAACTCTTAAAAAGTATGCTTTCGTTTCAAATGAAAAAGTTCAGTTAATTGCAAAGCTGGCTTACATCCCATGCCCTAAGGTGCCAGGCCAAGTTATGAGACTGACTCAGGTTCTCAGTTTAATTTTTTCTCTCTCTTTATAGTAAACCCCAGAATTTGGACCCTAGAGAGGCAATTTCAGATGAGAGAGGGTGGGGTTAGCAGAATGGCTCATTTCATCCAACAGTGACATCTGCTGTCCATTCACTAGATTTACCAAGGCTGCCACGTTAACAGGTAATCTGAGGGGCTGGGGATAATTTTGCACTTATGCAGGTAATAAAGTCAAGCATATAACACAGGGAAGTACTCAGAAATGAGGACCAAAAAAAAAAAAAAAATCTTCTGAAGATACTGGGCTTCAGTTTTTCTAAATTTTAAAAAAATTTTATATATAACTATATTAAAATA
Source organism: Balaenoptera physalus (assembly GCF_965194825.1). Lineage (NCBI taxonomy): Eukaryota > Metazoa > Chordata > Mammalia > Artiodactyla > Balaenopteridae > Balaenoptera > Balaenoptera physalus. Next base: position 17,845,975 of record NC_138899.1, read on the forward strand.
TAAAACCAAAAACAGGTAAACTAAATTTTCCTAAAACTGGCAGACATAGAAGCATACAGAGTAATGGTAAGTTTCAATATTACATTTCTATCATTTAAACATGTGCAAAGATTTGTACACTTCAACAGCAGCAGCTTAGTCATCTCACTTCTCCTAGAAACAATAAGAGAAAAAACAAACTAAAACAAAAATAAAAACTATAAACTTTATTTTCAGCAAGTGCATGAAACAAAGAAAGACCCTCTAACTCCAAATCATACAGCATGCTGTCACAAACCGTACTGAACTGAGTAAGAAGTACCCAAGGGAAGTGACGCTTCAGTAGAAGAAAGAATTGAGAGGACGGGAGCAGCTAATGGTGGTAGATCACTAGAAATCCACAAGCAAGTATATGAACCCAGAGGAGAAGCCCCAGCCAGAGACAGGAATGCTAGAGCAGAATTAAGAACTAATAGGACCGAGTCCTCAGGGAAGTGGAGAGAGAATACTGAACAATGTTCAGTGGAACTCAGAGGTGGAAAACCTCCGAAAACACCTACAGAATATAACTTCTAACACTGAATGAATATTCTGGAAGGCAAGGGTTGTTTACTTGCAGCAGGGCAGTGGGAAACAGGAGAGGATAAGCCTACAGATGGAAAGTGTCCCAAACCAGTTTGGGTTCTGGGAACCAGAACAGCCATGGACCTATAATATCTCAAACCGTGAGGCAATAGTTTATCATTATAGAAAATTATGAGAGGTCCCTTGAGCTACAATGCTTGCACAATTCTATAACCTCTTTCCCACTTCCTACAAGAAACTCCTGTTGTGAGCTAGTCAAGAAAATTCAACATTCCCATATGAGAAACACTAAAGGACTTTGCTTAGCATCCATGAAAGATACTATAAGAACAAAGATGAGAAGGAACACATCAACTCTTTTAATCATCAGAAACGTTGTTATGAAACAGAAGAAAAATGTAATGAACATTTGTACAGGCCAACGTAAACTTTAACAACTTAAAACACATAAAGGGACCATGAGATGACATACAAGTTCTAGGGGAAGAGTTGGCCAGAGAGTGAAATTGAAACTGTCAGGATTCATGAAAGAAATGGGATTAAAAGTAGAAATCATTTTAGAAAAGACTAATACAAAGAAAACAAGAAAGATTTGCCCGCAAAGAAAGTAAGAATCATAAAGAGGAGAAATGAGAGAAGAAAACAAAATATTGAATAAACCCTCTCCTCTCTCTAAAGAAACAGAAATATAGAAAATAAAACAGAATTAGAAAAAATATACATTATGTTAGGCCAAGGTAAACCATATAGGTATACTTATCCATATTATATACATTTATATTGTCAGAAGGCTCAAATCTAAGATAAATCCTTGTATAATAATTGAACTTTAATGATTAAGAAAGCATTATTTGGAAGGTTAAGTACAAAGGTCAAGACATTTTTTAAGAAAGGAAAACCAATGGGGAATCAGAGTTTTCCACAGCAACAAGTTGACACCAGAATATAGGAGGCAATATCTACAAAATAATCAAGAAGAGAATGAAGCCAATGGCTTTATCTTTATGCTCCCAAGATATGCATCAACTATAAAGTCTACAGTTAGGAACACCCACAAATTCAGGCAAGTAAAATCTTTTTGAGAAATTTACTAGAGGTCAAACTTCAGTCAACCCAGTGCTGATTAGGAGAACTACTATCATTAAGACTAGCAGTGAGAATCCAATACATTCATCTGTAGATTTAAGGCGAAAATGGTGTGGAAAATGTGAAAACACATTTTTATTGACAGTTCTGACAATGTCCAAAATCCAACCATAAAAATTAAGAGGAGGGAGTGAGTACAAGATGTAGAAAGCAGAATTAGCTCCCTGATCGTCTCATATGTTACAGCTGAGAGAAACAGAATATTTTTAAGGCTCACAATTCACCTACAATAATATAAACATATTAAAATTACAAGGCAAATATTAATAAATGCCCAGTTACAAAAACTGAATAGCACAGGAGGAGGAGAGAAATTAGACATAGCACCTAGTCTAATTTTATTGCCACTCACAGTATGGAGCCATTAGATATTGTCTAAAGAAATGGGAAGAAATTTAAACACAGGTAAAACTTTAAAAATAATGACTATAAAAATATATCTGTCCTGTCAACAAAAATAAATGATCACTTACTTTTAAAAATTCTAATAATATTAATTAGAAAGCAGTACTCAATTTTATGATAGATACAAGAAATATCCCTTTAAAAAAAGAGATCCAAAAGTGTCTTTAAAAAGAGTTGATAAATACAAACAAGGCAAATGCAAACAAATAAATTAATCAGTTTATTTTTACACCACTTTTTTTTTTTGCTTATGTTTTTATTCCTTTTAAAATTTGGTTAAGATATTTAAAATTCTCTTCTTTGATATTCTTTTTCTGATAATTCTAACTTTAGGGTTCTAACTCTGTTTCTTGTTTTTTTCCTGTTTCCTCATAATATCTATTTTCCTGAATTGTTTTGTTGTTGTTGATTTTGTTTTATTCTCTTTTTTGACTGACAGAAAAACAACAGGAAACTCGTACCAGTGCAGGTTGCCTCTCTAAATTTTGACGATATTTCATAATCCTCCCACTTTTGTTTACTTTTCAGAGACCTCAATTAGTTGTTTATTGTAGTTTTTCAAGTTTTCAGTTGCAATCAATGTGAAGGATGGGCTATAGAGAGCTTACCCTGGCACAGAGGACCAGAAATCCACCTCATCTTCTTCAAAGAAGTTATTTCCCATTTGTAACTTGTAGGAAGGAATGTAGATTCGGAGACATAAATTTTCCACGACATGGAAAAATCATTTAACAACATAAGGTTCTATTTCAGCTAATACAGAAGAGATATGGTTGAGAGAACAAGAAAGTTGACAGTAAAGAACTCACATGGAAAAGCGTCTCAACAGATAATATAATCCATCCTACTCCCAAGAGGGGAAATTTTGTATTAGTGAAACTTCAAACAGGTATCACTTTCACCTCAGTTAATCCACAAAATTTGAGTCAGCAACATCTTGTGATCAACCATATCAAAAGTAGTTGATAGATGAAATGCCATTAACAGAATGAGGAGTTATCCATCACTCAGTAAAACTTCATCCATCACCCATCTACCAAACTCAACTCTATCTTAGACTAAGCACACACACCACATTGAAAACTGTCAACTTCTGATGATCTAGAAACTTTTCTTCCATTTGATTACATTCAAAGAAAGAATACAGAAAGTTCATGGATGGGCAGTAAAAAAAGGCTGTAGTGACACAATAATAAATATAAAAATAGCAAAATAATAACTTTCATTACATACTATAACACTCATTTTACTGACATAATCTGATATTAAGGTATTCTGTTAAGCAAGTTTTATATATGATTATATAATCTCATACCAGATTGCACGTTTTCAAATGAAACAAATCAAAGAGAACAAAAGAATCTTACGCAGAAATTGACTGAAATCATGGTCTCTAGTTCAATATTACAAACATGCGTAATTATTACAGACATACAGATGAATGGCAATTGAAGCATATCAGAAAATAGACATTCCTGAATACAGATGTACAATACAATTAATTATTCTCAAATAGAAACCAGAGCTTCTATTTATTCCCTATTAATAAATAATATGATTATTAGTTACACAACTGGCTGCTTTTAATGTCCCCATTAAGAACTTAACACAATTTTTGCTAGAGATGTCGTTGGATGGCTCAAGTAAGTTTTTTAATGTAGAATTACCCACTGCAGCTAGAGCTTTATAGAAGATGCCGATTTATTCAGTGCCTACAATTCAGATGCATTAAGACTTGAGCAGAAATTCACCATGAAGCAATCCATTGTTTTCCCTTCAAATATATAACATGCATCCACATATATACATACAAAAAGTTAATAGTGATGAAAATCTTAAGTAAAATGAAATATAAAGACTGTAATGAAGAATTACAAATATATATGCACATATACATGTATATATGCAGCCAACAAGTTTTCCAACAACCATACATTTTTTTCAAAACTTTCTACCTCAAGTAAATGGGAATTTTCATTTTTGTAATATATTGCATATTAAAAATGAACTGTGTTTTTATTGATTTTGAAACCAACACTTCCAAGTATGAAAGTAATAGCTTTTTGATTGATTCAGTCAGGATGAGTTGGACGTTGAGAAGAAAGGGAGAATTAATCAGAAAGGGTTGATATAGGACCTATTCATAGTATAGATTTCCATTTTTTGTGTCATTGTTCTCTTGTTCTAGACCTGATGGACCATTTGCACCAGTTTAAATGATAAAATGACTAGGATGAGAGAAGTAGCAAGTCAGGATATATCAGAATTGAGTCTATTTTGAAATTAGAGGTAGAGACCAAACTTTAGAATAATAATCACAGTATTCTGAGTAGAAACGGTGCTTTTTGAAAAAGTCAGGTACACACTTAAATCAATCCTCATAGGAAAGAATAAGTCAAAACATTCCTAAACGAGATAAGAATATTACTTTGCCTTGCTTTACCAAAGAGATGTTCTAGAAAATATGCATGCAAACCACATCTGGAATCAATCAAATTACAAATGGATAGTACTCTCTAGCTTTAACAGTGAAATTTATTTCATTTTCTTTATTCAAGTGGTTCAGGAAAGATATGTCAAATTCCCACTCGGAGCCAGGCACCAGGCTCTGGACAGAAACCTGGATAAAACACGATCCCTCCCCACTCACTGAAATCTGAGCCAACTTGAGAATTCCACTGTGGCTGCACTCATACTTCTGAGGCACCAATATCGAGGAGTAAGGTTCTCAGTCCACCCAGGAGGGCACAGGGAACAGACTGTTGTTCAGAAATGCCAAACATACTGAGCTGAGAGATGATCTAGGACCTAATCCTGAGGGAAACTAACAAAACCAGGATGACTCAACTGCTTGGCTGGGAAGGAGAAGATAGAGACAGGGCGGTAACTGAAGGGATCTAAGAGGTGAGGGAGGACTGGATGTAAGGCTTAGAGAGACTTTACTATGTCAAAAAAAAAAAAAAAAAAAAAAAGCCCAGTATAGAAAAATGTTGATGACAAAAAACAGTTAATGCGTAAGGCCAGGTCTATGTGGAGGTGGATGAATTGGCCTCAGACAAGAGGAGAGGCTCATTTAGTGTTCAAACCCCAGAGAGGGTATGTCAGGTAGGAACAAATGGGACAGTGAAATTGAGTGTTTTGCCAAGAGTTCCTGAATGACATGCTATGGCATCTAGGCTTGAAAGATAAACACAACAGGAGGCCACACAAGCATATTGGGGCAAAAATCAACGTAGTGGAACCAATAGGGTGAAAGAGCTTAGAAAGGAAAGAGAGGTTTTGCATTTCTGATTTCAGGGGTAGAGTATTTCTAGCTTCTTTATCTCATGTGTCCTATAAATCACTAATTCCCATCAGTCCCACCTTCACTTACTCCTTTTTCAGCTCCAGTGGCAAAGCCTTGGTTGATGCGTCAATTCTCTTATATACTAGTGGGCCCTTCCGCTGGAGCCTTTGAAAGAGCCTTCGTCTCCAATCCCACTTCCCCTCAAACCAAGAGCTCCTTTAAGATCCCAGAGCAAACTTTCTAAGGTGTAAATCTAATGAGGTCATTTGCTTGATTATATCCATGTTAAAAATAACTAACATGAACAATTGCTCTATGCCAGGCACAGTGAAAAATAGCTAACTCAAAGACTGCTTAGAGAATTAAAAGAGTTAATATTGGTAACACGGGTAGTAGTGTTTGGCACACAGATTCACTCAGTATTATGTGTGATAGAAAGAGAATTCAGACATCTGAGTTCTAGCCTTAGCTATGTTTTAGCCTTGGCTATGTTCTGAGTTCTGGCCTTGGCTATGTCATAAATTGCTCAGCACTCTCAGGACAAGTAAAATATTGTCTCTGAATCTTGGTATCTTCATATATAGAGAGTTAAATTATTTCTAACATAGCTCCCAGTTTGTAAATGCTGTGATTTCTTAATTTGCTGTCAGTTATATGTAGATAAAATGCCATAGCAGGTGAGTCTGCATAAAAGATGAACATGGAGAAATTTCTCCTGTACAAGACAGCATTCCTTAATAGAATTTTTAAACTTTCTGTGTTGAAATAATATTATATTTATAGAAAAATTGCAATGATATACAGAGAGTTCCCATATGCACCAGCTTCTCCTGATGTCAACACTTTACACAATCACAGTTTGCCCAAACTAAGAATTTATCATTAGTATAAAACTACTGACTAAACTACAGACTTACTCAAATTTCACCATTTGTTTCTCTAAAGTCCTTTATCTATCTAGGATTTAACCCAAATCTAGAATAGTACATTTCATTTAGTCTTTGTACCTTCTGGGGCCTCCTATAATCCTTGACAATTTCTCAGTCTCTCCTTTTTTTTGTTGTTGTTGTTGTTATGATCTTGACAGTTTTGATGAATAATAGACAGATATTTTGTAGAATTTCCTTCAATTTGAGTTTGTGTGAGTCACTTCATGATTAGACTGGAATTATGGGTTTAGGTGAAGAATAATACAGAGGAGAAGTGCCTTTCTCCTTGTATCATATCAGGGGGTACTGATAACATGACTTCTCACTGGTGATATTTACCTTGATCACTTAATTAAAGTAGTATCTACCGGGTTTCTCTACTGTAATTTACCATTTTTCCATTTTTATTGTTTGAAGCAAGTCACTAAGTCCTGCTGTAAAATATTTTTCTATCATTCAATGAATAATGACAGAAATATTTATTGATAGGCATCATCAGAAAGGCAAGAACAAAAAGCAGCTGTTTTTCTAATAGTTATATTTTTAACTAACTCCTAAAATATTGTAACATCTAAGTAATGACAGTAGTTATTTAAATAATTCGAAGAGTTCAACTGCTACAGGTACTACATTTTTGTGTATTTATAGTAAATTGAAAACTGAGTACAATGATATTCTTTTTCACTGTTATTTTGAGCAGTGACGATTTTCATTGCAAGGACATTTTATACAATGTTTGCGTATCTTTGATTTTTTTTGGTCATGTTCAGCAACATTAAATTATTAAATTTTTATTTGAACATTTTTACCTGTTTACATTAGTCAATGTTGATAGCAAACAAGTCATTAAGAGACAAGTATTACATAAATAGATAAAATATACCATGGAAGAATTAAGTGCCTTTCTTAAAAAAAGAAATGAGTTGCTTACATCATTACTTTCTATCCCCAAACCTTCTGGCTACCGGATGCTCTTCTAACATGTACCAGTAGGCAATGGTGATGACCCCTATTCTGTAAACAAGCATTACATCACTAAACTTTTAGCTGGAAGGAATTAACCTTAGTACAGATCCCTGAGCTGTGAGCTGCTGCAAATCTGGACTGAGCTAGCTCCAGAAGCTTCAAGGACTCTCATTGTGTTTCACAGTGGTCTCAAGAATTCTCAGTCCATAAAATATCCCCCAAATAGACATCAGACATCTGGGCTATATAAGGGAGTTGGGTTATGGCTAATTACCACTACATCCTCACTCCCTTATACTGCAGGAGAACAGCAGGTGCTTGGACTCCGGGTTTCCCTAGACAACACAATGCCCTAGATCTTTCGAGTCATGGCTGTTTCCCTCCCAAATTTATCTTTCTAGTTTCCACTTATATTTCATTCTCTTGTTCAGTCTAAATAAACCTATATACAATTCAGACATAAAGTCAGAAGCTGAACCTAGTGTTTCTGTATATCAAGTCTTAGAAAATACACTTCCTCTCTCCTAATGTATCTTTTAAAACAAGTCCAGCTATATTTTTGTAAAACCTTGTGTAGAGAAATACAATCTGGGAAAAGTATCTGTGACCTTCACCACAAGCCACATAAGTCAATAGATTTTCATGGCAGATCTCCAAACCCATATAAAAAATCAATATTAAGGCATTTACCTGTGAGGATTTCAACATTGTGCCATAGATTTTAACTTTCTGAACTTGCTGTTCTGTAGAAACAGAGCTAAATCTAATCATACACTTCACATAAAAATAGATCTTTATTTTCCAAAATATTTTCAACATTTGAAAAAAAAAATGAGTTGCACTACCTTTCTCTTTCATCAAACAAAACATGTCTATATTAATCAAAGTAAAGATATTTGAAGGAAAATTACAGGAGAAAGAGGGACTCCAAAACCAATGGAACATCTTTACTTGATGTGGTTGTCACATGACTGTTGACCCAACTGTCTGTATTTGTTAAAGGTCATAGTCGTGAAAAAGTGGTGATAATAAAAAATTTGTAATTAATTTAGGGAAGATAAGATGTACTGTATTGCTTCTGTTGTGGGTATGTCTGCGTAAAAACTTGAGCAATGAATAATCCAGAATGCAATCACATCTGCTAAAGAAAGCAATGTGTGGTGCAGTTCTCCACCACTGTGCTTAAAAGATAAGTTATCAGCAGTGTAGAAGATGGTCTCCCATGTAGTGGTTAAATTTGCATAATTTTGAGAACCCTGGTGGTAGGCAGGAAAGAATGGACTATTGGCATGTAAATGTCAAAGCTGCCACGGAATTCATCCCTGGGCTGCTTGGTAGGTGGCTCCCAAGGCCCCATAAGGAGGCCACGCAGACTCATAAGTAAATTGACTTCCATGATTTAAATTTGTTCTCTTCCATATATTTTCTAAGAAACGTGAGCCAATTGCAGGAGAGACAGTATGGTACTATTTGAGATCCTGGAGCAAAGAAAGTCCTAGACTAATGAGGTGAATATTTGTTTTCTATTTTTCCTAGACAATGGGACATGCTGGGTGCATCTCCTTATGTGGTGGATTGAATTCTGTAATAACAAGACTGCATGGTTTATGAAAAATAAAAACAAACATACTTTGGTTACAAGTTTCTTTAACTTTGGCTAGATTTCTGTGGCAAAAATAATGCTTTGTGGTCATCTCAGCTTGGACACATAGTAGGACCACTTTCCCCAGCTTATTTTGCAGTTAAGTGACCATGTTGTTGAGTTTTTGTCAATGGGAAATGGGGAGAAGTGCTGTAGGTTACTCCCCAGAAGATCCCATTAAAACTTCCTGTGTGATTAAGCTCCCCCATTCTCTAACCAATAGTTGGATGGAGAGGACTCCATTAACATGGAGAAGGGAGGAACCACATGATGGAAGAACCCTGGATCCCTGCATCACTCTTCAAGGCAAACCCCTACGACCTATCTTTACTGGCCATTATAGTGAGACATAAACTTATTATGATAAGCCACAGAGATCTGGATATTGCTTATTAGAGTAGTTTACTTATCCTAATTAATACAATTGCTGTTATGCCTACAACATTTACACCTTGATGACTAAAGTCTGTTGGTATAGGGAAGTAGAGTTAGGAGTAGGAAATGGAGAGGATGCTATTTCAAGATTATAATATTTGTAAAGAACTTAGAACAGTACTTGGAACACTGTAACCATGACATAAGTACTTGTTTAGAAAGATTAATAAGTAGAGAAATGAGACAGACAGGTCTTTTTGTTGTTTTGTTTTTAGGTGTTTTTTTTTTTTTTTTGGTTTGTTTTTTTCTGGACTTGAAAATCTAAATTCACCAGAATTTTTGGCTGACTATTCTGATTCTTTGGAGAGGACCATCATCCTCTAACAGGCCATATTACATGCTGGGTTTCTTCCTCAGTGCTCAGAGAATTTCTACATCCAATTCTCTTACCACTTTGAGTATTCCCTTAGAAAATTTTATCCACACCTATGAAATCTATTACCTCTGTTGGTTGGTGATGATACAGTTTATATCTCGAATTCGGACTGATCCTTTGAAGTTTAAAGCAGGAAAGTCAATTTTCTACATGATATCAACTCTTAAAAACTTTCCAAACTTCACATATCCAAGAGTAAACTAATGTTCCTTCTCATGTATTAGTTTTATTCCTTTGATTTCTATTTTGGGAAACCTCAACACCATCGATCTAGTTGAGTAGGAGCTATTCCCGATACCATGGTGCCCCGTGCTTTTCAGAGCCAAATGATCAATTCCGACAAGTTTACCTCTGGCATGGCCTTCACATCCATCTATCTCTCCTTTTCTCCACTATCCTAATCCATAGTACTGTATGAACTGCTGTTATAATCCACTGTATCATCTTCCCAAGTTTATTTAGCTTCCATGCAATCTACACTACCTACTGCACAATCTACGCTACCTACTGTGCAATCTACTCTGCCTACTGCAGTTGGAGGGATTTTTTTTTTCAAATGCAAATCTAGTTAACACATGCCTCAGCTTAAAACCCTCTTATAACTTTTTATTCTTTGATAAACATCAAATCATTTATCATCTACCACCAGGTCTGGTGTGGTCCCATTCTTGCCTACTTCCAATATCATCTTATTTCTACTCCTCCCCTTGCTCTCTGAGCTTCAGTCTCACCAGTTTTCTTTCAGTCTTTACTGTTTCACACTCTTCTCATCACACACTACATCCATATGCTGTCTCTCTACGTTTTTTCTTTTTGGTATTCTCAGTCTATGCCACTTTCTTTTTTACCTCATGAACTCCTAATTATCCCTCAGAGCAGGGTGACTTCATCAGTGAGTTATAATCCTGTAGCATTCTGTTCCCTTCTTTCACATTATATAACCTCGCTGTAATCATATATATTATCACTTGATTCATATCCATCACTCCAACTACACTAAGTTCCATGAAGACAAAGGCTATGGCTAGTTCTCCTAGCCTTTGAATTTTCAACAATACCTGTCAAAGAAGAGGAACTCAGTACATTTTTTCTTGAACAAATGAATGAACCTGGTGGGGAGACAGTGTGACGATTTGTTCCTTTGGGAAGAACACACATCAGTGAGACTTTTGAATAAAGAAGGGCAAACAACTATCTAATTCTGAAATTAAAAGGTTTGAGACAGTGAGGTTGTAAGCCTCTCTGTCTAATATTAGAAAAGGTGACTATTATTTTAATGCTTAAAATTGCTTTCACATAGGTTATTACAGTTATAGAAGAGGATGACTTTTGATGGGAGTGATAGAAAATAATTTTATTCTTTGAAATGGAAATTGGAAGACATCATCTAAAGCATTCCCCTGGGTGTAGTCAAACCCCAGGAAACATAATGACAATGTAAGAGCCTGGTATGAAATCTGCTTTGAGGAATTAAGTGAAAGACCTGTGTTGTTACCTGGGACAATGGAAGAAACGTAGAGCAGTGTCATTCTGGAGAAGTCTGATTTGAGATGGCAAAAGCTGACCTACACAGAATGAAACATACTTCTACTGCAAGATTACTGTGACAGGTAAAAAGCGATCAGGACAGCTTTCAGTCCACTGATGTATTTCTCAAGATTTTTCCATAAATGTCTGGACACAAGAAACTGGTAGAAGACTGGATGTCTTTTGCTCAACACCAGTACTGCCCCCTTAGCTGGAAGTGAGGTATGACCCCTGAAACTTGAAGGAGTCGAAAACATCTGGGTTCTACTTACCCCTGGAAAGAATTATGAGGACTCCCAACCATCTATATTTTTCCTAATAAGTGAATAGGATCAAACACATTGTTCAATAATCTAAATCATTTCTGAGACACCCTTAGTGTTTATGGACCAAAAAGGGGTGGGGCTTGCCCAGGAGTCAGGGTAAATTCTCCAGCTGCCATCTAGTCTGTTTTGAAATAAGACTTGAATCCCAAGTTTGACCTTGGAAGATACCCAGGTTTTAAGATAAAAATGAAGCCTTCCTATTTTCAGTGATGATCAAGCAGCCACCATCAGTCACAGAATATATTTACATTAAAATACATATTTAAAAGCAAATATTACTCTCAGGATGATAATTTAGAGAACAATCTGCAATGTGTAACTGTTTAAGGTCAGGTGTGGGCCTACAAAAGAAAAATACTTTTGAGCATTTCTTGATACTTAGCCCATTCTTCATAGTACTTCACTTCTGGTCACAAGCAAGGCATGTGTAAAAATGCTTTCCATTAACTATTTTAAAAGTTCTGCCTTCAGATTACTGCTGACCTCTCTCTTAGCCTCTCTTTGATTTTGTCCATTATGGTACAGACCTAGGAAACCTCTTCCTTTTCTGTGTACTGACATTGGTTAGGAGGCAATATTGTCATTTTTTAAAGTAAATTGCTTTATAAACTTGAAATCCTAAAGCTTAGCCCTGAGCAAGAGTGTCAGAAAGAGTTCCTGGGAAGCACAGCACAGGCATTCAGAGGGCACACATATAGTACAAGTAATACAGTAAGATCTTGTACCCAGAGATATCTTAACACAAATTTGAATGAAGAAAACCCTGATGCAGCATACAGTAACAGATAAAACATCGCAAAGGCAGCTAATATAACAAAATTGGTCAAATTCATATTAATATGTATTCAGCTGTATAACATGCAATTATAATAATTAGACACTGAACAAGATATAGCGTCTCTCTTCATAAAGCTTGCATTCTAATGGGAATGACTTCTAGCTACAAATTACATGAAACATGGTACAATACAGTAAGCACTACAAAACCAAATAAAAGCCAAGTGATGTGGAATGCAGTGTAAGTAGCTCAGGGAAGTTTTGAAGATAGTTGAATTTTCTTTAAATCACAGCTTCCCTAGCTAATAGCTGAGAAAACCAACACACGTGGCATTAATTGTACATGTCTTAGTACAATGGGTTGGTTAATATTTCTTCATTGGATTGATGAGATGATTAAACAAAATAGTATATATAAACACCTAGTACTTTGTTGGGTACACAGGAAATATTCCATTAAACTAGAACTCTTCCATCTGTGTAGAAACTATTGTGACCTGTAAAGACAGGGAAATCTCAATAGAGAAGGAAGGGGAATTTTTAATGATAAGTGAGTTCAGTGTTCAAAAAAGAAACTGAATTGTGTTGCAAGAGATTCCACATAGAAACTACAGTAAGAACAAACACATAAAGTAGAAGATGCACAAGTTGAAGAGTACAAACTGGTCTGAGAAAAAAAATGTTTTGTAAGTAAGCCTGTCGTGGAAACACTTGAATATAATACTAAACCATCTGGATGTGATTCTGTTGATAATGAGGAATCCCTGAAAGTTTAGTCTATGGCAATTCTGAAAGAATACTTGTAAGAAAACATATTCTTTTGTTAAAAATATTAGAGAAATTCTGTATATGCAAAGCTGTTTAGAAATTTCTCATATATGCTAACACAGTAACAACAAAAAGTAAATCCTATTCAACTTTATTCAAGCCAGATTTTATAAACTTATTTACTAAACAAACTCTTCCATCTCTGTTTCCCTGAATATAGCACCTACTAAAAACCCTTATTTGGGGTGTCATTGGAATGTACTTAGAAATAGGTGGTCTAAATTCTGCTTTAAGAAGACAATTCTGGCAGAACTCTCAGTTGGAAGAGGAGATTTTGGATGCTAGTAGCCCATTAAAATAGCTCCCTTGCAAGCTAATATGTGAACGACTTAGATTTAGAAATGAAATTGAGAGAAAGGCATGAATCAGAGGCAACAACCCTTGGCATATGATTGACTATATAAAGAGTAAAAAATGTGCCAGACCCAATAGAGACTCTAAAATGTTAAGCTCAAAAGACTGTATGACAGGAGGTATCTATAATCAAAATTGGAAACTCTAAAGGGAGACCAAGATTTGGAGTAAAAGGAATGAGCCTGGAAGTGCTCAGCTTTAGGGCCTGCTTTGGAACTGTATAGCGGGCAGCTGAGGATTTCATTTCATATCAACCAAACGTAATTGAAAACCCAGCAGGTGCCAGGTTCAGGACTACATGTGCAGGACCAAAAGATGAATAAGGCACTATCTCTGCTCTTGGGGTCTTAGATTTTCTGGACTCACTCCCACATTACAGCAGACCCAGAAAGCTTTCAGGGGGAAATCTGGGACTTGGTCAGGTGTCCCCATCAGATATCCTTGAGAGACCCAACGTTCAAAGAAGAACACCATCTCTACCTCACACTGGGCAGTCTATCAAAGCACATGGCTTTGTCCTTTTGTTGCTACACAAAATTTGGGCATTCCAGTCTGTTTCAGAAAATAAAATTTTGAGTTCTTTGCAGCCCATTTCTCTTGGAATGTTTGGTATACAACAATATTTCATGGAGAATTGCTTGAAGCATAGGGAAATCATTCCTTAAGATCAGAGTTTTTATTGTGTTATATTATATTATATTAGGCATTAGGAGTTCCTATGGAGAAGAGTCAGGGAGCATCTGAGAAAGCAAAATAGAGTCCATGACAGACATTTCATGCTCAGTAAATATCCACACACTTCCAGATATTTCAGAGACTTCTAGTTAGGTTGAGACTTCAGTTATGAAAATATCTAATAGACTATGAGCTGAAGTGATATGTATCACTTTGGGGCTAAGGCAGGAAAACACTTCTGCCTTATTTTAAGCTCTCTTTTCATCTGCCTCGGGTACCCCAAGGTTACATGTAATGAGTGCTATAGCTTAAACATGGAGGTTGTTAGTCTGACCAACTTTGGACTTTATGTGTGTAACAAGCTTTGGTTTGGTAAAGCCACTGAGAATTCAGATTTAATGTTTGGTTTGTTTGTTTTGGTTTTGGGTTTTTGGGGGGTGGGCAACACAGTGGGATTAATACAGAGCCCAGGTGGAGAGAAAATCTCCATTGAGTTAGGGTTTTCTCATGTTGGACTTCTGTATAAAACTCGTTAATGAAAAATATTCAGCAGATGAAAATTTTAGAAATCCAGGGCTCTACAATATATCTATGTCATTTTCATGTCAGTTGAAACCAGCAGAAAATTACATATCTAGGCCATATTCTATAGGAGAATTATTTTTACTGATTTGCTTTCTCATGTTATACATGAGCATAACAGAACTCACAATTCTATTCATTATACGGATATTATTGATTTTATTGCCCACCATGTCAGACATAGTTTATGAGACCTATTGCAAGAATGCTTCCCAGATCTCAGAATTGGTAAGAACTAGGTTTCTCCACAGAAACTGTTACAGTTTTAACAGAAAGAATTTTGGAAAAAAATAGGATAGAAAATGGAAGATGGGACATTACCAAAGGGGTTCTTTGTTGGCAAAACATAAATAAAAAATAAAAAGAATATACGTAAATAAGGTTCTTCAGGTTTCACATAAAATTACACAAGTTTATACTAGCAAACATATTGCTCATAAATTGATAAGAAAAAAATTGGGAGTCAGGGTTTAGACTTATTTAGGTCATTGGACTGGCAAACATGTTTCACTATGGACTCTATTAGTCAACATTTGGATCATTCTTTTCAATAAAGAATGTCAAACTGTAAGAGGAAAATTAATAAAGTTAGTTATTACAGTCACTCAGCCAACATGTTGAAGAATCTGGAAAATTTCTCACATGAATAATGGCGAAGACTCAAATAATAATTAGTTTGGGTAAGAAAAGATTGATTGCGGTTTTTGGAGGAGTACATGAATGTGTTTCATAAGGGGGAGTGGGGGCTGCATAGTTCCTGACTTCACATATTTAATGAGCTGCTACGTCTTAGGTGGAAACACATAAAACTGCCCACTTTGTAAATCAAAGAGGGCTGGATATTGATAATTTCATATGGTTCCATCTAATAGACTAGGAAATACAGTCATCTCTGAATTATTTATTAGGGCAGAACTTGGGAGAGCAGTTAGAATTGATAAAAGTTAGAATTTTAGGCAAAAATAAGATAGAAATTTTATCTAGATTTGTTCAAAAGTAGAAATATAGGTGAAATATTAGGTTCTAAAGGTGAGTTCTATGAGAGAATTCATGTAAGAGTTCCATGCTTTGATTTTGAGATTGGCTATGTCATCTTTCATTACAGCTTTTATTTCTACTAATCTAATATTCTATATGTTTTAAAACATTTGAATAAAGATGTTGGTTTTCTCAAATTACACACAGGGCCGTCTTCATGGGCATACAACCTGCTTACTAAGGCCCCATCCATGTGCTACTGTGATCATTCTGAAATTCTTAGTAAATTTTGAACAGAGGAATCTACATTTTCATTTGGCACTGGACCTTGAAAATTGTGTAACCAATCTTGAATACACAGTCTTCTTCAATTTGCATGAAGATTAACAAGATAAATGTGCATTAATTCTAGGCCATCAAAAGCTAGTGTATCACTTTTAAATTACAATTGGGAATTGTCCTTGTATAACAAAATGTATTGCTCCAAAGATCATTTTGTAGTAACTGTTAAATAGTGTATGTCTATGTGCATTTGGGAAACTGAAAAATTTCTAAAGGAGCTTTGGTGTTCTATGCATCAGTTAACCATAGAATGTTTCCAAAGGTATAAATAGAAATAATAATGGAAGAACATTTTGAAGAGGCAAAACACAAATCTATGACAATTCTATTTCTTGAAAATCGGTATTCTTGAAACAAAGAATAAACGAACAGCAGGAAAATGCACCACTATTATGGTCACAGCTTCTAGGCAACCCATTAAAATGAAAACCAGACATAGATAGCAACAGATGCATCTACCACCAAAAAAAAAGTTAAATTAAATCAGTGAAAAATTTCAAATGAGGTAACTGTTCAATGAAAAGGAAAAAGAAAAAAAAAATCACATCTGCTTGTTTCTGTATTCTGGGGTTTGTAATTTGGTTCTCGAAACTGGTCCATATGCAAATGTTCTGACTGTCATCAATGAAAAGTTAACTTTTGTAACTAATGTTAAATACACAAAAGAAATGTTGATTTGGTTAATTTTTAGGAAAACATATCCTTCTAGTTATTAGTTATGATTTTACTATTATGATTTAGAGATTAGTAAATACTGGCTTCTTTATTCAGTTAAGATTGTAGCCAAAGAGTCGTGTGATCTTTGTTTTTAAAAATTTGAAAGGAACTTTTCCTCACTGTATCTCAAAGATTTTATTACTCAAGAATGTTCTGTTTCTTAAGTACTGATAGAATTTTTTAATGTATTGATTTATGTACTATATCTTTAGTGCAAGATTTTTTTAAAATTTATCTTCCATATACAAATAATTCATTCTGTTAAACTTATTTTCAGTTCAACATTCTAGAAATGAAACCTTATTTTTTACTTAAACTTATTCTACAGAGGAAATACAGCAGTTATCCTAATTTTAATAAATGCTGAAAGCTTTGTAAAATTTTTCTTTGTGTACTAAATGATTTTGGGCCCATACCCAGCAACTGTGATGAATGTAATAATGAAATAACATTTTGAAAGCAGACCTGATACATTAAGTATTTGTTGAGCTTCTATCATAGGCTCAGTATTGTGCTTTCTCTATACTGTTTTTCTGTGACAGTCATGCTGTTATCTTTATATAATTAAAAGCAGAGATGTGGAGTTAAAAAAAAAAATCACATCTTTTTACATGGTGATGAAACACGAAAGATTCTGCTAAAAGTTTATGTTGAAAATTAAGATATAAGTAAAGCAATCTATGTGCACTCATCCAATAAGGAGAAAAGAATGAATTGGTGGATCAATGCCAATCTTAATTTTGAAATCCTCAAAAAGAAGAAAATTAAGATTGTGCTTGATAAGATTCTCTGCAATACAGCAAACAATCCAGCCAAAACTCTAGAAAAAAAGAACAAAGTATATTCATTTTAAAAGTAAGTGGTACGTTTCTGTTTTTTGAAAGGCATATGCATAACATGGGTTTTTTCCCTACTTTAGTGACCACTTGACTTGGAATACTTAAATTCTGGTGAATGTTTTAGAAATGTTAATGAGTAAAATTCATAGACATTTAAGAACAAACTGTCAAATTATCCGTTACATCGTTAATATTAAAATAATAGCACAAGCAGTCCACTAATAACCAAAAAGCTCAAGTGATTACAGAGTATTAAGACTAGATGGAGCCAGATCTAAATAGAAATTGCCAGAACCATCAGAAAGAAATCTGAAGCCTGCTCAACTCAAGAAAGATTTCTGAATCCTTCAGAATAGGATTGGGAGGGTGGCTGTGATGGAAATTGAATCCAAGTATCCTCCTCTGGGCTTCACTGTCAAGGAAAGGGATTAAGGAGGGAAATTTTCAAAAAATTTACATTTGTGAAATTGGTGTTTAGAGGAGAGTCTGTGAAATACCGTTATTTCTTTGGAGTCAGAATTTAAGAAATTAGTTAGTATTATGCCCCTTTCCTTTCCTGCTAGCTTTCACTATTTTCTCTCTCTTCCTGTTTTGCTCCTCAGACCTCAGACATGTTGTGGCTATAAAGTCCCTTGATCTATCTTTTACTAACTTTTTCATTTTTTTCTCCAGTAAGGCTGCACTTTTGGTTCTCTAACGACCTGTAGCTTCTGATTTGATCAAAAATAAAGGTGATGGTGGAGCATGTGACTAGGATGGCTCCCAATGGATTTAGATAAAGTGATGGCCACTGAACTGTGGACATTTGACCCTGAGAACATCAGAGATTTCTAAGGGGGCTTTTTATGGGCTAGTATTGGAGGGTCACTTGTAGCAAACTGGTTTTTCTTAAGTTGTATTGAATCTTTCTGCACATCTATTCTTCCATTCTAACTTCCTTCCAAACTTAAACTTACCAAAATAATAAATATTAAACCATTTATATTATTCAAAATAATCTATCTTTACTAATGTGCATATCAGAATTCATTATGGTTATAGTCAATCTATTACTTTCTATTAAAATTACTATTTTATATTCCATTTTTCTTTTTAATGTTATTTCATATAAACAATATTTTATATCCATCAAGATGAGCCACAGAGCTGTGAATTCAAATAGGCTTTCAGTATTGAAATTCTTTCTTTGTAAAATTGTTTTACTTTTTGACCCCTTTCACCCACTTCTCCCACCCCACAACCTCTGACCACCAATCTGTTCTCTGTATCTATGAACTTGGTGTTTTTTGTTTTTATTTTTTAATTGATTTTTTATGTTGTTGTGACCATGAATTACATTTTAGTAAAGGAGAACAGGGTGATGATTTCTGAAAGTCCAGGGGTGTAAGGTCTGAAAAGAGCTTTCTGGAGTCCCCTGGCTGTCTGCTTCCAGAGGTTGCTTTCCTGATATTGCCAACTTCTGGAACTCTTGCTCTGGCTTCATTTTAAAGCCTTGAGCACAATTAAGTGTCTTCTCCTGACCTGCATTTGTACCACCACGAGGTTCCTTTGTAACCTTGAAACGTGCAGTGTGACCAATCGTTGGCTGCCAAAACAAATAAACTTTGAGAATTCTTCTCTCTGACCTCCCATACTAAAACATAATGCATGGCCACTTGTTTAATAGAGAGAAAGTTTATCAACCTGATCACTTTCCAAACACAACTTTTCTTTCTTTACTTAATGGAGTCACGTAGAGATACTCCATACAAGCCCTTCTGCTTGCTCCCATGGGGACTGTCATATAAAATTACATTACGATAAATGCAGGTAGAGTAAATGCTTGTTAAAGTAATTTACAACAACTACTGTCCTTGAGTGAAACAGGTGTTTGGAGTGTACTTGATTTACAACGTTGTGTTAGTTTCAGGTGTACAGCAAAGTGAATCAGTTATACATATACATATATCCACTCTTTTTTAAGATTCTTTCCCATATAGGCCATTACAGAGTACTGAGTTCCCTGTGCTATACAGTAGGTCCTTATTAGTTATCTATTTTATATATAGTAGTGTGTATATGTCAATCCCAATCTCCCAATTAATCTCAAACAAGCTATAAATCTAATAGTATAGAGAAACCAGTATAGATATCTCAGACTGTTCCTCCCAGCCCATAAAATTTATCACTGCGATACAGAGATGGAAATGAAGTCATTGGGAAGGTAGATCCTTTGCTAATAATTATTTTTTTTCCTTTAAGAAAATACAAGAAACAGTCTGAGATGTCTATACTAGTTTCTCTGTACTATTAGATTTAATAGCTTGTTTGGTTGAACAAATTTTCAGTTGGAATAGAAGAAACAGAAAATAACACATTATGTTTGAAAACACTGGTATTCTGTAAACACAACCTCAGTATATAAGTAGTTCTTTCTAGATAGAAAATGGAAATAGTCCATTTCTAAAATCATCTATATTTTTCTAAAGATAAAAAATTCTACTACTGTTGATAATTGCCAAAGGCAAACAGGTTGCAATCATTCTAATTACCTATATTTCTGCCTTGTAGCATGTTTTGTAGATAACTGTAATGCACCACTATCAGAATAGCATATTGTTATTAAATGTTAATGCAGAATTCTAAATTTTCTATCATTTCTAGAAAAGCAAACTTACTGATAATAAATTGCACTTACAGAGAACTTTTATCTGCTTTAATGAATTGAGAAATCTAGCCTATTAAGACATCAAGATGTGATTATTTAAATGATTTAATTATAGCTCATGTTTTTCTACCGATAATGTTACTAATTATGTTTTAATAAACAAATCCTAACAAAATAATTAAAATCCAAGTGTTTAACATGAAAATCCAATCTCATTTGCAGCTCAAATAAATATTTCAAGTGTAATTTATTCATTTGTAATTTATTCTGATTTGTGTAGTTTGTTAAAATAAATCAATATCTGACTTAGACCTATTGATAAATTCTATCATTCCAAGTATTTTGCTGTGAAAATACTAATTGCATGAAACATTAAAAATATTGAGAAATATTTCTTATGTGATGATTTATGTTGTTGTGCCTTTCCTGATCTAATAAATTTAAGTATACAGTTTTCAGATTTGTACACAAAGAAAAAAATAATCAGAGTGGAAAATATGTAGCAATCTCATGAATATGAAGGAAGAGTTCAAATAGGACCTTTCTATTGTACGTGTCTATGCAAAGCTTTATTCTAAAAAAGAAAAACAATGCCGATGACTTTATGACTTGAAAATCTTCAAGATTTTGGTAGATTAGATCATTTGGGGCAGTTGTTCACTCTCTCCCCCATCTCCATCCCTGGGCGGGGGATTGAGGGTGGGAAGGGATGTACTTCTCTCTATTTGCCTTTGGTCTTTGCTGTATGACTTTGCTTTGGCCAAAGGCTTATCTTAGAGGCTCTACTGCAGCAGCAGCTTGGTATGTTTTTGCACAGGTGGGTTTGAACTCCTGACTTCTGTCATAACAATAACATGCTTCTGGTTCTGTGATCTGAGAAAGATGACCAACATGTGCAACTGATCTGGACTTTGAGCAAAACCCAGCCCAGCCCAGCAGAGACCAGCTGAGTCACAGCTGACCACAGATGCATGAACAAGTAAAAAAAGATACTTATTGATGTATTTCACTAAGTTTTACTTGGTTTTTAAACACAAAATTATCATGGCAATAGCTTGACTGCTTCAAAGGTGTCACTGTCCAACATTTCTGTTATTCAGTCATCACATCTATTATGGACACATTATAATTAAAAAAAAATAAGTTATAACTATATTCTAATTGAAGTAAATGGTACCACAGTATTTTATTAAATATCCTCTCATTCATTTCATATTCAATCTCAGTTGAATAGCTTCTAGGTTCCTGGAACTGGGACAAATTATCTGAAGCTAGATCAGAAATCTTACTATAAAGCTTATAAAATGAATTCCTTTACCTTTTTATTATGACAATGTTTTACTACAAGTAGGTACGATCTTATTCAATTTTGTATGCCCACTACTTAGGAAATCTCCTGATCCATAATACAGCCTCAATAATATTTGTTGAATAAAGTAAAGAGACATGGTCAGATTCCCTTCCCTTACTTGATGAGAAGCAGACTAGTTCATAAATGCAATACACTTTGTTTCTCATCAACATCCTCGTTTAAATCATTTTGTGTACTCCCTGTATCTATTATTATGCCTGACACCTAATGGATACTAAACCGCTTTATTCAGTGAATAAATGAGTGGACAAATGAGTAAAATAGTACAGGAATTTTAAAATTATAATCCAAGACTGAAAGCATATTATTTGTAATTAGAATGATATTAAATAGTTACTGTTAGTATTTGATCATTAGGAAGATTCACTTTTCTGTTTCATTTAAATTTTACATATAGTGATCAATTTAACTATAAATTTCATTCATTTGTTCAATAGATATATATTGATAGATATATATTGAACATTGTTTATGTTCCCATGCTCTCTGCTAGACACAATGAGGAAATACAAGAATGGCCCATAACATAATGGAGATGGTAGTCAAAAGGCATCACAGGCGGCATTAAGCATAAAGGTTTATTTTAAATGGATAACTCCTTGGATATTTTCCCTTGTTACAAATCCAAGAAATGCATTTGTATGTTGAGATGCAATACATTCTTAAAATATCAGAAAAAGAGGTATTTTTAAGGTTGGGTAAAAGGTGACACTATAATGAATTAGCACAGAAACAGGAAAAAGCCACTAGTCATGAGAGTATTTGTGAAACAGACATAGAAAATTAGTCTTCTAATAAAGTTATTGTGTCCCTGGATGACATATAATAATTTTGCTATTCAACTTTTGTCAATGAAAAAACACAATACAGTCAAAACTATATACTTCATAATTGAAGTATATAAATAACTCACTTTGAAACGTCTGAGGCATGCTTCACATTTTTTTAAATGGGAAATTATGAAATTTAAACTCTGTACCTATTTTAATGGGTGCAAATCAAATATTTTGAAAACTCTTAAGAATTAGGTCTCATTTCAACATCTATTAAGTGCCTTAAGAACATTTATTTTCTAGAAATTTTAACTGCTCTTCTGATAATGTGATTCTTCTACAAAAATCTTGAGAAGATTTTCTTATCATTAAATTAAAAATGAATGTGCACAATAGGAAGTCACTAGGATATAGTAAATATCTTGGTTTGTTATATATACCTAATAAATTCAAATTACTCTTTTATAGTTAAAAGCTGACAAGCTCATTTGCTTTTATAAGATAAAAAGAAAAGGAGCATTAAAGGAAGTTAAATTAGATTTTACCATCTGTTTAATGAGTTTCAGGCCTGGTTTGATAATATATTTCCAGATATAAAATTTCAAAATGATCATTTTCAGAAATAGTAACTGACCTGCCTTGTATAAAGGTATATAAATGCCTATTCAAACTCATTACTATAAAACTCGTGATTTGTTTTATTTCTAATGAAACCAATTAAGTTTCCACCACATCAATGTGAAACACATAATAGATGCAGAACTTATATTCATAGGACTTATCACATTTCTTACAGTTATTACAATTCATATTTTCATTTTATCATAGGACTTTTACTTAGTTTAGTTTTTAATAAATCTTTATACAGTATTTATTTCACTTCTTCAATATTCTGTGCCTAAGAAACTTTCCCAATGATCCCCAGTGACCATATTCCTCTCATAAGTCAGCCTACTTTCAAGGTGCATTCACTGCTTCAAAACCATAGGAGGCCATCTGGTTAAGTGCTGCTGAATTGCAAGAAATATATCCAGAAACTGTTCTGCTCTGACGAATTACGTCTTCAAGGCACATTCATAAAATGACATTCAAGTGATTATGGAGTACATTTATTGAGTCTGCAAAGCATTATGGACCCATAATAACGCCTGCAGAAAGCTGAGAATATGCATGAGCCACTCATATGGCAAAAGAGTGCTACAGAAGATCATTAGATGGATTCTTTTTTGCATGCCAAACTTTGGGGTATTTGGAATCAAGTTGTGACAGTTGCCAGGAGAGGACGGCACATGGCCCAGAAAATTGTGAATAACAAGGAGAAAAGCTGGGTTGTTTGATTGGGAAGTGTTATGAACTACTATAACCCTAGGTTCCCAGAATTCAATGAGGGTGGTAGAACTATGAACCTGAATTAATATCCAGAAAAAGCTAGAGGAGTTTCTCTGCAACATTTAATCAGAGCAAAAAGATCAGCCAAGTCCAAACAGAAAAATTAGCCAAGTTTGCGAGATATGGTTCAAAACACTAAAATCAGACTAACCAAGATATTTGGGTACAGAAAAATTTGATTTTTTTTCTTCTCTAAAGAAGCTCTCTCATAAGTCAGTTGCAGAGTGCGAGGAAGAACACAGGAATACACGCGCCCTTCTTTGGGGGAAACTGAGACATAATGGAAGACTATGAGATACAGAAAAAAAGAGAATTTTTTTCCAAGTAAAAGTTAACAATAATGTGTTTTTCTTAAAAAAAAAATAGAATGGAAGAACTAGAAGTAAGAAAGAACCTGAGATATTAAAGAACTGAAACAATGAGTGTGTATGTAGGGAGAGTAGATGTAACATTAGTGTAAGAAGGGGAGGAATTAGCTAATAAGGTTTGAGACATGGAAGACCAGAAGATGCAGCTCCACATAAAACATGATGCAGAGTTTGTCTTTAGTTTTTAAAATTATATTTATGTTTATCAGAGTAATAAATATATTTAGTAAAAAACAAGTAGTACCAAAATGTCTATTTAAAAGAAAAAAAAAAGCATTTCTACTCCCAAAGGCACTTTATAGACCATGTTTCCTGCTCCTGGGGAAAGTAATAATCAACCTGACTGATTGTTTTAGCATTAACCTTACATGTCTAAACCTTTATTAAATTGGCATTTATTTTCTGTTTCTTACTATCAATTCTTGGCAATATTTATTGATTTTCTGTTATACCACCACATCCCACTTTCCTTTTTCCCATACAACTAATTTAATTTTAGCAAAGTTGTGATAACAGTAATAGTTTTATCTACAAATATTTTATTCAGTTCAGGGAAATAGTGTACTATGATTATATATCTTTTCATATAAAGGTTTTTGCTTTCCTATAATCTACAATTGCCATGGTATCTATCAATTTGCATAATTTGCCTTGTATCTATCCAATTTTTTCCTTAAATGCTCTAGCAAATCTGTCAAATGTTTTTTTTTCATACATTCCAACACATTAAGTTAGCATTTTTTTTTTTTCTTTTTGGCTTGCAAAATTCCTTCCCACAGTCTTCCTTTTCCCTAATCTGATGTATTCAACAGCATGTTGCCTGGACCCCATATCTTCTCATTTCTTGATCACTCTTTGCCAACAGCTTTACACAGAAGGTTTATAAAATATATATTTGTGTATTCTTATCTGAAAAGCTTTTTAATCTA
Organism: Balaenoptera physalus; assembly: GCF_965194825.1. Classification (NCBI taxonomy): domain Eukaryota; kingdom Metazoa; phylum Chordata; class Mammalia; order Artiodactyla; family Balaenopteridae; genus Balaenoptera; species Balaenoptera physalus. The sequence goes on from NC_138899.1 coordinate 17,871,147, forward strand.
TCCTCATACTTGCCATTTTAGCTATGTATAGAATTTCAGGTCAGAAATCAGTTGCCTCATAATTTGAAGGTACTGCTTTTCCATTTTCTTCTAGTATTCCTGTCAGTAAGAAACTACAAATCTGATCCCCATTCTTTGTATGCATCTGTATGTATTTTGTTTGGTTTGTTTCTTTCACTGGAAGGTTTTAATATCTTCTCTTCAATATTCATAAATTTCATAATTATTGTTGTGTGTGGTGTGTGTGTGTGTGTTCATTCATTGTAATGGTCATTTGGTGGGCTCAATCTGGAGTCAAGACTCTTCATTTCTGAAAAAAGTGATTTATTATTTATATGATAAACTCCTTCTCTCTATTAGTTTGGTTCTTTTCCCTGAAATTCTTATTACAAGGATCTCCTAGAGTAAAATTCTAACATCTCATCATTTTACTATTTCCTTCTCTCTTTTTTGTGTTATTATTTTATAGAATATTTTTTGACTATATCTTGAAAACCCTTCTATTGAATTTTAAATTTTTATATATTTTAAATTTTTGAAGTTCCTTCTTATTCTTTCATTAATTTTTTAGAAGCAATATATTAGTATTTTTTTAAGATACAATCTATTCTCTCATTTTTTGGAGGATATTCATATAGCTTTGTGTATTTTCTTCTTCATACTCATCTATATTTTCCCATTTCTTTTTTTCTTTTATATTTATTTTTTTCCCATTTTACTTCAATGCACAGTGATCTTTGATTGTCCATTGATATTGGGCATCAGAAGCCACCTGGAAATTATTGTATATATATAGGGTATAATAGAGGATTTCACCACCATTCAATTAGATGATAAATTGACTTCTCAATGGGTATAAGCCCAATCAGTATGTGGAATTATTTGTTCTAGAATTGATCAGTTTCTTCAAAGAAGAGTCATCTAATATTCTACATGAGTAGCTGGTACCTGAATGCTAGCATTCTGAAAACAAGCAGGTCAGTATGTGACTTTTCACTTAGTTCCCCTATTTCCTGTCTTGTGGTTCATTCTGTTCTATATTCTAGCAGAAGTTATAAGCCAGGAATCTTCCTATTACAGTCCCCCCCACCCCCCCAGAAAACACCTTTAGACAGCAAGGGAGAAAAAGGAGTTATTTCCACTTTTTGAATATTACAAATAATGCTGCTGTCAACATTCATGCACAAAATTGTACAAATGTACAATTTTTCTTGTACAAATGTACAAAATTAAGAAAAGATTTTTTGTATAAATGTACAAAAAAATCACCTAAATAAAAAATATAAAAGTTTTAGTGTCCAACATTCTTTCAATATGTTTGACAAACAGAAAACCTGCTGGATAAATGGCTCAAATCTTAATAGGTAATAATGATGTGGCAGCATCAGAGTAAATATAAAGTCAAATATTTACCCAACATCAAACAGCTACATACTCTTTAAATATTAAAAAATAAATGATCAACGGCCAACCCAAACCCCATTACTTTCAAAAAGAGTTTTGAAACTTGCATTTCCAGTTGATTGTCCACTAATTTAAAAGGTTGGTTTTATGCTGACCATTGATTTTTTTAATGAAATGGCCAATAGTGAAGTCAATGCATTATACCACATATTCCAGAAAGCAACCTTCCCTTGACTTTACTCAGACCAAACTAATTGCTAAATTAGATGACCATTCAATGTTATTGAGTGCATTTCAAATACTTTCTTCTGAACCAAAAACTAAACAGGCTTTGGTCACTACTGCATTGCTAATACAAAATCAAGAAGTGACTGTCTTTCTGGAATATTAATAAAGTAGGCTTGGGGGAATGATATTAGTGTGTAGTGGAGATCAGGAGGAAGGAGTCAGGGTGCTGTAGTGATTTCCTAAGCAAGGAAATGAGTTGGTAGAAGTGGAAGAAGTTCATAGTCAGCTGACACCTCATGGTCAAATAGTTTGCAATCAGGAATTGACCAACTGGCTCTTTGTCAGAGTTATAAGCTATTAACAACAGGAAACGTCTTCCTAAATGCATTTCATAGTAGGTCATTTAATGAAAAAAGCTTGGACAGTTTTCATAATTCAGAAATTTTGAGATAATAATATCTTTTTAAAATTCTGTGTCATTTTTTTTTGTATTTATAAACACTAACCATCCATTGAGATTTCAGTTAGAATCTCTTCTTAACCTACCATAGCTATTAAGTCACTGTTTATCATATTGGTATCCTAGGAACAGAATGAGATAAAAGAAAAGAGGCAATTTAACATAGTTTTCCCTACATAAAATAAGAAAGTCTCTCATCTCTTCTTGAACCCATAGGTTGCGATTACTGAAATACACATTATAAAATATCTATGTATTTTGTGGTTTTAAGCAAATGGTTATGATGATTGCTCTTTCTCACATTTAAAAATCAAATTTATTTTATACATGAAGACATTTTTCTAAAGAAGTTTAGTCTCTCTATAAAAATGAATATTTGAAAGAAACCGGTAATATCTTATATGTATTGGAATTGTTTGAAGAAATAAAACGTTATTTAAGGGGTTTCCCTGGTGGCGCAGTGGTTGGGAGTCTGCCTGCTAATGCAGGGGACACGGGTTCGAGCCCTGGTCTGGGAGGATCCCACATGCCGCGGAGCAACTGGGCCCGTGAGTCACAATTACTGAGCCTGCGCGTCTGGAGCCTGTGCTCCACAACAAGAGAGGCCACGATAGTGAGAGGCCCGCGCACCGCGATGAAGAGTGGCCCCTGCTTGCCGTAACTAGAGAAAGCCCTCGCACAGAAACGAAGACCCAAACACAGCCATAAATAAATAAACCCAAAGGTTTAAAAAAAAAAAAAAAAAAAAACTCTTTAAAAAAAAAAAAACACGTTATTTAAATCTACTACTTTTAACAACACTGTAACATTTATTGGTCTTGCAATAAAAGAATTATAGAAAATTGCTGTGATATTACTTTTTATGTTTCATACTGAAAGTAGGTAAAGTAATTTCTAAGCAGTGGGTCATTACCGTCCACAAATAACAGTGCTCAGCAGTTAGGATTTTAACCGCTGACATCATTTTCTTTGAAAAATGATAGATGTTATTTAATGCTTAAAGATAAATTGCTGCATAACTGTGACTTTTTTGTTGACAGCTTTGCCCTAAACAAACTTAGTCAATATGAACGAGAAGTTTCAAAATAAGTTTGTTAGGAGAGACAATCTGAATTAAAATGCTCATACATTTCCTCTGTCAGATGTACTAAGAGGAATCAAGTGCTGTTTCCTATCTATTATCGAAGGGCAATTCAGGCTGATGCAAACATCTAAGAAAGTTCATGTTAACCTTTTAAAATTCCGTCCTTTACACAATTCCTCACTGGAGGGCTAATAGCTACCCTATATTTATCACAGGTCGTTTTCAAAGGTACAAGCAATGTCCACCTTAAGCACAGGTTTTGGAATGTAGGAAACTGCAGGAATGTATCTCTGAGGGTTTGTACGGTGGCTTATCTAGAGAAAGATACCAAAATCACAGATGGAGGGGAGCCGGGAATGACTTCCCTCTTTTTTCCAAGGTCCCTGTTCCCAGTTCAGAAGGACTTGCAGAGACAGTGAGGGGACTTCGAAGTGCCTGAAATATTCCCTGAGGCCAAACTATAATCCATAGTTATCCATTTATATTGAATTTTCTTGGCATTTTTGTTCTTGGCAGGACTTAAAGATAGGGCTCGTCCTAAACAATTAAATAAAATTAAAGCTGTTTTCACTATCTCTAGGAAGACTTGAAAAATCTTTTTTTTTTAAATAAATTTATCTTTATTTTTGGCTGCGTTGGGTCTTCATTGCTGCGCGCGGGGTTTCTCTAGTTGCAGCGAGCGGGGGCTACTCTTTGTTGCGGTGTGCGGGCTTCTCACTGCAGTGGCTTCTCTTGTTGCAGAGCACGGGCTCTAGGTGCGCTGGCTTCATCAGTTGTGGCTCGCGGGCTCTAGAGCGCAGGCTCAGTAGTTGTGGCTCACGGGCTTAGTTGCTCCGTGGCATGTGGGATCTTCCTGGACCAGGGCTTGAACCTGTGTCCCCTGCATTGGCAGGCAGATTCTTAACTACTGCACCACCAGGGAAGTCCCGAAAAATCTTATAAACTATTTTCTAATTAAAAATATTTGTTTTGTCTAGTAGGTCTGAGTCTTTATTCCCGTCTTGCCCCTAGGTTCTTCATGACCATTTTTTTTTTTTTTTTTTTTGGCCATCCTTGGTGTACTCTCAGGTGACAGGAGCTCAGGCTAACATTTCTACTTTGGTTTGACTACTTTGGTTCCTAGAGCTCCATAATATTCCCTAACACTGATGTGTGGCCACTGCCATCTCTCACCTACACCCTCAATATGCAGGGAAAATTGAAATATATAATTTGCTTCACATATATATTCCTATAATTTTCCTAGAGAAAAATTTAGCAATATTTATCAAAATACATAAAATTATTAATGAACAGATTCTTGGTTACAACATTTAGAAATTTATCACAAGAGAAAAAAGTTGCAAAAAGATTTATGTCTAGGGGATATACCTATTAGTAGTCTTCATTATCGTGAAAATTGGAAATAACCTAAATATCTAACTCAAGGTGCTTGGATTAAATAAAATTATAGTCCTAACATATGATAGAATAATATTCAGGCACTAGCAACCATATTGCAGAATATTTAATCCTGTGAAAACAAATTTATGTGTTGTTAGGTGAGTAGTTTGGGACACAAAACCAAATGTACTCTTTGTTTTATTAAAAAAAGTCAAATGTATACATAAGTACAAAAAAGTCTAGAAGGCTTATTTCCTGAGGCTTGTTTGTTGTCTCATAAGTGGTATAACATTTATTTTCTACTCTTTCTATTGGTAAAATTTTCTAAAATAATAAAATTTGGTTTATTATAATAGATACATAATTCTTCAGTAAGAAAAAGTTAATGTTACTAAATATCTTGTCTGTCCAAGATCAACTCTCTAAGTATCTGCAAGGTACCACATACATTAAATAAATGATTTCTCCATTCGTAGATTTGTACAGTACACATTTTTGATAAAATTCTGCTGTTTTATATTCTCTTCTAATTGTTTTAGTACAAATTCTAACAAGAAAGTAGCAATCTCATACAGTCTCAGAACTTGAATAGTATCTGTATACTGATGTTCCCAAATGTGCATTTCTAGTTCTAGGGTCGCCAGTGAACTATGGGCATGCCTCTGGGATGTCTAACAGGCATCTCAAATTTAAGAGAACCATTCATTTATTAATTTCTGGTCAACTCCAACAACCAAACCCCAGATGCGCTCCACTTCCAGAATTCCTTTTTTCACTTCATGACATTATCATTCCACCTGGTTATCTTCCTTATACACTTTCTCTTGTCCCAATTTCCAATCCATCAACAATTCCTGATAACTCCTCTTGCCATATCGATCCAAATCCATCTGTTTCTCATATTATCCACTCTTCTTATTCTAGTCCAAATCAATTTCTACCCTTGCTCTTCAAGTCCATTTTCCATAGTAAAGCCAAAATTATCTTTATAAAACAAAATTAAATTGCATCATACTCTGCCTAAAGCCTTTAAGTGGCTTCCTTTCCCACTTAGGAGAAGACTGAAATGCCCTACCAGAGCCTACCAGTTTCCCCTTAATTCATCTTATGTTTTCTTCTCTTCTGTATTCATTCTGTTCCAGACACATGGCTTTCTCTTTGTTCTCTGAATACAATTAACCTACTCCTGCCACAAGTCCTTGAATGTATTATTTCCTCTGCTTCAAACACAGTTCTCCCAGATTTTCCTATGATTCCTTCTCCCTTTCCTATAATTCCTTGTCAATCAGCATCAACCCAGCAGCTCCCCAACTTGGAATGGCCTCCACTAGCTCTCTCTTCTTGAGTGCCTTTCCCTACCTCATCTGTTCTGTGTTCTTGATTTGTTCACATTTGTCAGCTACAGGCATTGTATTTTCCTTTTCCTTAGAATATAAATCCCATGAGAGCAGGGTTGTGTCTGCTTTGTTCACCCATGTAACCTCAGTGCCTTGTGCAGAACCAGGCCCATAGTGGGAATTCAATAAGTATTAGTGAAATATTTTGAATAAATTAATGATTAAGACATTTACAAAGTGGCATTTTCAAAGTAAAATCCCTACCCACTTGTTTAATGACTCTAACTGCAGAGGTTACAGTGTAGAAAATGAGGTGTGCTCAATGGCAGGCCTAGAAGAAAGATGTTTGGGGGCTAACATATGGAGACAGTTTTTGCTAATAAATATGGCTGGCTTATTTCCATATACTTAGATACGGAAAAAAAGGACAAGAGGAACTTTTGCTTACCCCTATGATGAGAGATGGCATTTTTATAGTATACTGTATTGTCGACAAATGCATTTAATATCCATTACAATAAAAAACAAACTCCAAACACAAATAAGTGATCACTTAAATCTACAGATTAGATTCTGAAATATGTTCCTTCTTCTACTTCCTCCCTTGCTCCATACTTATTCCCAAATTAATAAATTCTCACTTATAGAAGACGATTTTCTGAAACTTTTCAGACCTGACCCTGTGGTGGGTCTTTTTAACTGCCCCTGGATATTACAGCACAGCAGCTGTTCCCGCTAGGACACACACATATGACCAGCAGTCAGAAGTCTGGCAAAGTCAAAAATTTCTCTTCATCTCCACGACAGCTGTCTTAGGAAAGAACATGTTCTAAGACACTAAAGTTGAGTATTGTACAAAATATGACTTTCTGCTATCTTCTGTAAAAATCTAAATTTCAATCATATCATCCTAGTAGACTTTAAAAAGATAGAGCTCAAAGGTAGCATTTTATTTCATATTCTCTTGTAACTCTGGAAGGAAACTTAAGCATGAATAATTGGAGATCTGCACACTAATATAAAGATGAAAGAATGGGACTCAATTTAACATGGGTGCTAAAAAAAAAGTGGAATTATTTCCCTCTGCCACCTTGAAAAGGGTATGGCTTTGAAATCTATGAAGCAAGAAGGGGCAAATGGTATGCCAAATGGGCAACATATCAGTGAACCCTCCTGTGAAGAATTTTTAATAAACCCTACATTTTCAGTATCTACTTATTTCTTTGTGAATATGGTTTTTTTACATGTACTCTTTTGTATATAGCAGCTCCATCCTTATTGCCTACGACAGGGTTTTCCATCTGTTTTTATAATATATATGTGTGTGTGTGTGTGTGTGTGTGTGTGTGTGTGTGTGTGTATACATATACCATTAAAACAGTTTGAACACACACCCACTTGACACATATTTATGTATTTCTAAACTATATGCATGTGCTATTGCACTGTTACATACTTTATATACCTTCCTACAACCAAAAAGAAAAAAAATTAAAAGAATGTGACAGAATAAATATACATTGAAGTTCTATATTTCCTTTCTGCCCTCCAGTGGCTCAGCTTGTGAACTCCCTGGGGAATGCTTACCCCACGTTGGAGACCACTAAGCTTTGCTGTCTCTCAGTGAGAGGAACCACTTCTTATTAAAGCTCTTTTGATTTGATGATCCACTGTGCACTGGAGTTTTTGAATGATACAGATCTACATACCACATTATAGCCCATGATGCTGTGAGGTGCCACCTAGATGAAGGCATTTGTTCCTCCAGCTGCAGATAATATTGTTGGCTGCTGATGACTCAGAGCTGTGCTGACTCAGAGCTGAGTTAACACACCTACCTCCACCCCAGTAGCCCTCATCCAATCACTGGTCAATGTGGGACAATGAAGACCCACCTCCTTGTTTCAACTCAGGACAACCTGAAAGAGGCCTCCCAGCTCCTGAGGTCCTACTGGGTCCAGGCGAGGCTTCTGTTAAAGCTACAACACAGTTCAGTTGCTCCCTCTGTGCTGTGCTCCTCCCTCCAGCCCCTTACTGACTGCAGGGCACCCTGCCGTGAACCTCCTGCACGCACATCTCTGTTTCAGACTCTCTTTCCCGGGGAACTCCAACAAAAACATATATACATCGGCATATACTTAGGAATCTAGTCTGTTTATGTGTCAAGTTCCTAACAGATTGTTTATTGGCCCACTGGAAATTTAAGACTTAAAAAATATCCTAAATTTTCCTGAATTCTCATTAGGGTCTCACTGAGTCCAGATTAATTTCACCTGGAGGTCTTCCTTGTTTTTTCTCATCATGGGGAAGCAAGGTTCCAAAAATTTGTCAGGAAGAGTGACTTCCGTCCTTCTGAGTGCCTGAGTGACAGTCACTGATGAGCTTATCATCCTGGCTTCTGAGGACAACAGGCTTTCTCCTTGATGACCTCAGCCATTCTGACCCGGGCTCTGGCCCAGCTTCTGCGGCTCACTGCTCCCTCCTACACTGTCACTTTAGCTCCTGCCCTCTTCCCAAGCAACTCAGTTCCAAGAAATGTCTCAGCACTTGCCCCACTAGCAGCATAAGGCACCTATTTACACTACCTTGGAGGTGCCTCTCTGAGGGAACTGGTTTAACTCACTAGTAATTATGGCACCACTTTTCTCTTACACTTTTCCTAATGGAACTTATTTTTGATTCTGCTCTCCAGGGTGAAAGCTCTGTTTTCGCAATGTACTAGCCGTAGAAAGAGCAAAGTAGTCATTACTGCCTCCTGGAAAGGAGAAATCTATGGTGTTGGACACAGGCCCCCCTATCTTGCTTTGTTCAATATGTAGAGACTCCCATAAAAATGGAATCCTAAGAACTGGCCCCATATAAACTTAAGTTTTGCAGAACAATTATGAGAAGCATACCAACCACTCTGGAATAATATCAATAAAAACTCAGTACTATGTTTAGGTATAGATTCTGACATAGAATACTAGAAGTCAGTGTCAACTATCCATACAAAGTTTTGCTTAGAAAAAATTAAAATATATGCACATATAAATTGTTATAAAAAGACTAATAACTTAAAAAATAGCCCTTCTTACCCCAAACCCCAACAGATGCAGAATGGAAGGTGGTTTTTACAACATGTCATATAATATTTGGCTTTCATTAATCAAATAGTTTGATGAAATATTCCTTTGACAGATACCTTCATGCTTTACTTGCCTTGTATTAAAAACAGCAGTATATACTCACTTAATTAAATAATATTATTAAAGATAAAACAAGTATTTCATAAACAACCATTAGGTAACATGTAAAAGGTGATACAGGAAATAAATACAAGAAATGCATGTGATTCATTTATGGCTTAACTTTTGTTGAAAATGCAGCAAAAACCTTCACAGCAAGGCTCAGAAAGTTGCCTGGAAGGTGACTTTGGCACCTTCCATGCTCTTCTATGTGTTTTCTTTGATGGTGACAGTAGTTCCCATGTCTAAAGCTTATTCATTAGGGATGAAGCTCATCCTGAGATTCTCATTATTCATTGAAACCCTGAAGCCATGGTTCCTTTTACAGATAGATATTGTCTATCCATTAAAATACTGCTGCACATTGACTGCATATGAAAATCACTCAACCAAATATTTCCAAAACTCTAGATACAAATAATTTATTCCAGTACTCAGTTTCAGGTAGGATTATCAGATAGGATTAACAGGTTGAACATATATAATAGAAAGTCATCACTAACTAGTTATTACTGAGTATACCAATAAATAGAGCATTGGCACTTACCTGAATAACATGCTTCAGTTTATCGATAATCTGATTTATCACAGGATCGGTTCCTTTGACTTTGACTTCAGGATTTCCATATTGGGCTTTGATTCCATTTCCAACCACACGCTGAGTATAGCTAACAAAGTGGAAAGTGAAAGATACACGACTTAATAACCTGGTCACAGTATTATCTGCCACAACTTTTTGAACAGATTTGAGTTCAGAATCTTACTCCTTCAAGAGTATAAAATAATGTATTTTTTCTTGGACCAGAACCTGGCACAGCTGCAATGTTTTTTCCTGGTAAAACACTTAGCATGCAAATACAAACTATTCTATTGTTATCCTCTCAAAAGACCCAACCAAATATTGTGTTTTTAATACTACTTACCAATATTCCAAAAAAAGTTAATATACATCTCACTTTGTTACCAATTTTTGCTGAATTACATACATGTCTGAATCCATATCATCTGGGTCAATTCACTTCATTTTATACAGTAGTTAGATGAATCACAGTCATATTTTTTTACATATTGGACTACAAAAGAAATATATATATACATATACACATATACACACATATATATGTCATATGTCAACTTAGTATTCAAACAAATATTTAGATTCATCAGTCACAAAGATGTATTAAGTGCCCCCTCCTATATTCTAGTCCTATACTACACGACTGGGGTTATAAGGAGGTATACGACTCAATTCTTTTCCTCACAGTACTCATTATATACCTGGGAATATAATGTATCAATTAACTTGTTCATTCATGCATTCATTCATTAGATTTTATTATATTTAAAAGTTCTTACTAGATTCCAGGAATATAACTATCTTTGTTTTCCTGACAGTGTGGTGTAGCGTAATGACAAGTGAACAGTTAAAGCACACCACTAGGAATGAAGGAGACGTTCAGTATGTGGTAGGGATAGCAAGAAGGAAGAGTATATGCCAAGTGAGAGGTAGGGATAACACAAGTAGTAAACAATGAACATATGGAGAAGTTTATTTGGACCAAGACACTTGGGGAAAAACTAAAGGAGGAGTTATAGCTTGAGGCAGCCCTTGAAATATTAAGGTAAGGATAGGTCTTGGATGATGTAGTTAATGTGAACTCCAGGGCAAAAGATGACATCCCAGCAGGGGAAATCACAAAGGCACATGAGTAACACACACAGGGAAGCATAACTAGGCTTTTATTTACAAAGGGAGAGAACAAATGGGGGAAAGTAAGAGATGGGGGACATACCCTGGAGGTTCCATTCCCTCTATGTTTAAGACTTTCCTCTGAGTAAAATGTTGCTTACATTAAAGTATCATGACAAAGTGGTCTCACAGACTTTTCAGGAAGCATTTTCACATAATTTGTAATGTAATATCCCTTCTCTGTATTTGAGCAGAGTATCACAATTATGCACGTGAACCTTCTGAATTTTCTACGGCAGTGGAAACTCTTTGAAAAGATAAAAAGAGGTTCCACTGTTGAGAATATAGCCAAACAAAAGGAGTTTCAAGGAATATCCAGTTATTCCCAATATTATGCATACCCAATGATCAATTTTCAAAAGTAGATCAAATAATTACTAATTATGTCCTTCCAATGACAGTAAATGATAGAACTCTTTGATACGGATAATACCAGTTGGATGTGATAAGAATAATGATATTAATAAATCTTTTTATTTTTAAAACAATCTTGAACTCATTTCTTCATGCAGAAATGGAGGGTTTTAGAGTTAGGTATTCCAGTGTAAGTTAGTAACTTAGCAATATCTACCAATAACAAATAGTAGAAGGAAAATAATTATGCATATACTATTAATGTGTACTAATATTCTTTAGTTAGGAAGAATCAAGTAAATTGTAAATATTAGGCTTCTCTTAACTTCTCTGTAGCACTGTTATATTTTTCTTCCAAATATTTGAAGTAGATTACACATGTGTCTCCTTTATTAGTGTGATCATTATTAATAATAATGATGAATAATGTGAATAAATAAATGGATAAATGATGACTATGATTCAGGCATTGTTTTAATTACTTTCTTTGGAGTTTGTCAGTTCATCTCAGTGACAATCATTTGCTGTAGCCATGAGAACGTGCCTCATAGACTTCAAAATAATGGAAGTGTCATTGACCAGGGCACCTGCTGCTTTGCTCTGAAATCTATTTCTATGTCTCCTCCAACCAATGACTGTGTGCAGCAGAGATACTAAAGCAGAGCCATCACTGGAAGACATAACATTCCCCTAATGGCCAATTTTGGCTCAGGATTCCCTGCAGCCCCTGCTAAACCTGCCTTAGACTGCATCTCATGCCAGAATGCTTCCACTCTACGTTGCTTCTCTCTCTCCTTCACTCCGGGTCACGTTTGCGTCATGGCCAACAGCTCTTCCAGCCTTACCCAGATTCCTCCCCATTTTCACTCATAGGCATTTCCCTTAATAAAACTCCTCTTGTGTTTAGTCCTTCTTTGGCACTTGCTTCTTGGAGGACCCAGAACAGTACACCATATAATATTTATACGATAATTATTCCCAATCTGTCGATTGGGGATCTAAGATTTGAATAGGTTAAGTAACTTTCCCAAGGCAACACTGTTGGTTAAATATAGAGCAAGGATATGAACACAGGGAATGTGAGCTCTAGATACAATCATTCAATAATTATGAATGAAAACTCCTGAAACCAACTAACATAAAGATCCAATTATCTTGTGCAAAGTGTTTTTTTAATTGTTTTGTTTTGACTTGATTTGTTTTTTACTGTAACTACAGCATTTCAAAGTCTTCACTGCTTCTAATTAAAAGGGATACACTATTTTCTTCAAAAACCTCTTCAATGAACAGTTGTATATTACTAGATAAAGAGTGAAATAACAGCTGCTGGCAGGGTGAGACTAAACTAATAGACTGCAAGTTTGCCTTAAGATTTTCCTTTGTTTCACCTAAAATACAGACATAATGCCAACAATGGAAACTGAGACTCCTCTCTTAGCTTTAAATAAACACTTACTTGGTTCACGTCTTGATTTATTTATAGACCATGAAACTTTCTTTTAACATTCAAGAATATTGTTCCACATTAATCCAAAGAATTGCTTATTTTTTGTTCTTAATTATTACAGTTAATAACTAGTTAAATTTATGAGAATTACAATTGATCAATAATCTCCTTCTCAGCTAGTATATTATCGAATAGTTCAGGATCACTATTCTTATGTAACATTTAAGTAAGAAAAAAATATTGCAAAACAGGGCATTTAAGATACTTTAAGTGAAACATACTTTAATAAAATTAGTTATTCTTTTCTGTTTTTGTAAGGTTAAGAAGAACCACAATGCAATAGTGATATACACACACCAGAATGATTTAAATGAAAAAAGATGATACCAAGTGTTGGCACGGATGTAGGGCAGTTAGAACCCACTCTCCTTGTGGATGGGAGTTTAAACTGATATAAACCACTATTTGACATGTATCCGGGTATATACTAAACAATGTTTACCAAAAGAAAGGTATAGAATTTTTGGAGAAGTACTATGCAAAATAACCCCCAACTGGACAAAACCCAAATATCCCTAAACATTAGCATGGGCAATTAAATGGTAGAATATTTACAAAATGTCATACTATATAGCAATAAGAATGAATGAATTACAACTATATTCCAAATCTTATAAGCTAAATATTAAATGAAAGAAGCAAGATATGGAACATATGCTATGATTCCATTCATTAAAAGTTAAAAACTAATCAATGATGTTCCAAATCACCATAAGTACTACTCTAGGAGATAGTGTGCAGAAGCTTGAAGGGGGTTTCTGGGGTTCTAGTAATATGTTTCTTGATTTGGATCCTGGTTCCACAAGAGTGCTCATTTTATATTAAAAAAAAACAAAAAAGAATTGAACTGCAGAGTTAAAATTTGGATACCTCACTGTATACATGTATTTTCAACCTAAACAAAACATTTAGGTTGAAAACTTCTTGTGCTCTTTTTCTTAATATGCATACAACAGACAAATTTGCATTGAACAATGTATAAATAAAAGATCAACATAGGTATTTTTAACATGGGCTAAATGGTTTTGTCATCATAAAATTAGTAATTTAGGCTCCTAGTTTGACACAAAAACTCCCTGCAGACTTCAATTTGCATGCAAAAAATACAGTTACTAAATCAAAGTTTTTCCAACAGACTTCTTATATGAGTTTTTCTCATTATGAAATTTTAATAAATCATTAATCACTCTTTTTCCTCCTAAATGTACAAGTAATGGATAAAACATTTCAAGGAACCCTACAGAGGCTTCTTGACTTGAAAAACTGCTCACATTTCAATGAGAAGGAGGGAACAAAACACACACAAAAAAGAGGCAAATTTTTTGTTAGAGAAGTAATAGACGCACCATCTGTGCCTGTTTCTTTTAAGCAGGTCTGGCAATGGATGACAGCAGTTTAATAGGAATACTCATTCCACAAGTATGACTTGTTTCTCATTAACATGGCAAAAGGCAAGTACGGATATATTTACATTCTATAAAAATGTTTTAAAATGATGATTAACAAGATTCCAGTTCTCTTTGTGTTCAACAGATGAAATATTAAAAAGAAGTGCTAATACATCTACACATGGTATGTCATTAGTAAGTCATTTCTCCTGACATTACCAACATTTCTTATTTGAAACACACCATGCTCTCTTGGCTGATATTAATTTCATTTTCTTGGGAATGCAATAGAATTTGTTTCAGATTCACATCAAAAGTATGGTATTTTGATGTGCACTTATACAATTTCAGGTGGAAAATATATAAAATCTGACCCTGGAATTTGTTATGAATCATTAAAGTGATCTGTCTTAGAAGTTTTTGATAGCTTCACTGGGACAAGATATAAGAATATGATCATTGATCAGAGATGAGGAAAACACCTTATCAGGGGCTTTCTCTTTCTACCATTATTGCTATCTCTGTTAGAGATTCAAGATTGAGAATAGGGACCATGTTGGTGGTGGTGGTAATAATAGCAGCAGTAGTAGATGTTTTGTTTATATCCTTTTTTCTGACTTGGTTAGGTGATTGTATATTAAAATTCCTTCCATTTCCAGAGTTTTGAGTCTCCTAGTTTTAGGAGTGTCTTTGACTCTGGTAAATGCATTGCTGTCTCTGGTTTAAAGATCTGGGAAACACAGTGTAGGTATTCATCAGTGAACCCCTTCCTCCAGAACAAATTTCTCTTTCAAACCATCTCTGGGCCCCCCTTCTTGGCTTTGGTAGCAAATGGGAAGTAAGTACTAGTGATCTGTTTTCTGTAACTTTTTCTCAAATACCTGGGTGACACTGGATGCCACTGCTGAATGCTGTTTTGTGCACATGCGGCTTCTATACAGCCCTTCTCCTTGACAGTGAAGGTCTTAATCTTCAAACTCTCAGAACAGATAGGAGTCATATGATTGATTTTATGTGCCAGGTTTAAGAGAATAACCTTTCATGATAGGTAAGAGGCCTACAGGGGATTTAGAGAATGCAGATATCTGTAGAATCAATTCAAAAAGATTCAACCTTCTATGATTCCACTATCTCACTTCAATTGTTGAGCCACAAACTATTTTTAAGTTAATTTCTACCATTTATTTGACTTTATAATTATAGATAATAATGTCTAAGTTTGAAATATATGTTTCTGACATTAAATAATGAAGTCAAAATAAATAGAACTGATAGAGACTTTATTATGGACTTTATTATTATTTATAGATAACTAAGTACCTACTGAGGATATCACAGTTTGTGATATCTTATGGAAAACACTCATTAACATTATTCTAATAAGGTAATGTCATGCTTTGTATAGCAATCAACAAGGAATTTTTAGCAGATCACTACATATAACGTTATATAAATTTCATTTCACCAACCTTTTTTTAGAGACATTACAAAATCCTAAAAGTCCCTAGAATCTTACACAGTTTTTTTGTATTGTTTTCCAAATGTAATTGGCACCAACATTAGTTAAACTTTAGACATGAAACTAACAACTGCATCAAAATATACTTTAAAATTAGTTGCAAGATACAATAATTCTCAGATTATCAACATACCATGCAAATGAACCACCCAGGTATTTCCTACCAATACATAACACAATAAAATCAGAGAGAAAGAAACTTTGAATTTCAGAGCATACTAGTTTCCTAGGGCCACAATAACAAACTACCACAAAGTAGCTGTTTCCACAATCCTACACAGCAAATAGAAACACAGATGAGCAATTTGCAAATAAACACCAATGAGAGGGGGAAGGGCAGTCATAATGGTAAGATATATTTTAACTGAGGGACAGTTAATTAAATATTTTAAAATATATTTATTAATCCTACCTTTAATGGAATCATTTTCTTTTTTCTTCCTTTACTTTTGGAAATTTGTAGCTTGTTTTTTTTATAAAGGACACTCTTTGACAAATGCAGTTTTCAAAGTTTAAATCCATCATCAATACTCTATTAATTGGACAGTTTTGATATGTGGTTGGTACATCTATTTTTGGATTGGGGGTGGGAGTCTGTCAAGGAAGCCAACAAGCTCAGTATTATGTAGCTTTTATTGTAAATACTTCTGTCTGCTCTTATTTTAGGCATGACCAAATAAATTGGTTAGAATATTAATGAAAGTCAGACATAATAACATAATAAGAACTACATGGAAAAAATGCTTGTATATAACATACACGTAATATATAATATAATAATATAGTATATAATATATAATGTATATACATACAAACATTTATATATACATAAAATAAACATTTATATACACAATAATATATATACATCTATTTATACGTACTTATACACACATACACACACATACCCCTACTGTTCCCGTATTCACTTTCTTTACATTCATTTTCAATAGCAAAAAAGTGGACTTCCTGGGCCCATAAAAGAGATTTGAAATTTTAAAAGATTTGTAAATAATTTTTCTTAAGGAAAGTAAGCCTGTAGTAATTAATTAGTATATATAAAACAATTAGAAGTTGAGCATAACACATCCGTTTGAATACCCAGTTTCAACCCTGTCTCCAATCTCAACTTAAAGTTCTGTCCATTTTGTGGTCTGTTGAATCTCAAAAAATAAAAATTGATAGGTTTCAAATCACAGTTATTACAAAGAGGAAGCTGGAGGAGGTGGGGAAATAACTCAGCTTTCTGTCCGTGCCTCATCTGAACTACACCACAGCCAAATTCCTACTATCAGACAGTCCTGAAAAAACAATCCACCTGTGTAATGGACTCTAATTTGTGTTCACTTGCATATGTGAGAAAATTGCTTCTCCAGCTATTTCTTGGCAAACCCAGTTATGTGGTGCAAAAATCAGTTGGACCTAGTTCCATAGACAGAACTCTACGTGCCTATGGACTTTCAGATTCCTACAGTTGTGATTCCTCTCTGAACACACTTGGCTGACTCAGCATGTGAAAAAGATGCATACACAGAAGGCAGGAGGTTTCTGATGGCCGGCAGAGTCCAAACAGAATGGGTGTTTCTGGTCCAGATGACCTGGAGATTCTGTACCTCGAGGCAAATTTGGCCAACCTCTCCCTCACTCTCTGTGCTTTCCCTCTACTTCCCCTCTTTCAGTCATTTAAATGATTTCTGCAAGGTCCTTCGGTTTACACTCTGTTCCTCCTGCCTAGAAATTCTATCTCTTTCCCCAGTCACTACACCACGCTTTAAAAGGGGTTTTGCTAATGTGATTAAATCTGAGATTCTGAGATAGAGAGATTACCCTGGATTATCCGTGTGGGTCCCAAATTCCCATATGGCATGTATCCCTTTAAGTGGAAGACAGAGGGAGTTTTTTGGTTTTGGATTTTTTTGTTCGTTTTTTTTTAATTAATTAATTTTATTTTTGGTTGCATTGGCTCTTTGTTGCTGCACGTGAGCTTTCTCTAGTTGTGGTGAGCAGGGGCTCCTCTTCCTTGCGGTGCACGGGCTTCTCATTTCGGTGGCTTCTCTTGTTGCAGCGCACCGGCTCTAGGCACACAGGATTCAGTAGTTGTGGCATGCGGGCCCAGTAGTTGTGGCTCGTGGGCTCTAGAGCGCAGGCTCAGTAGTTGTAGCACACGGGCTTAGTTGCTCCGCTGCATGTGGGATCCGCCCAGACTAGGGCTCGAACCCGTGTCCCCTACATTGGCAGGCAAGTTCTTAACCACTGCACCACCAGGGAAGCCCCTGGTTTTTGCTTTTTTACAGAAGTAAAAGGAGAAGGCAATAGGACCACTAGGCAGGGACTGAAGAGATGCTGCCACAAACCCAAGAATGCTAGAAGCTTGAAGAGGCAAGGCATGAATTCTCCCCTAGAACCACGGCCTTAGTGCAACTAGATTTGGGCCCAGCAATACTGATTTCAGACTTCAGACCTCCAAAACTGTTAGCTATCACATTTCTGCAGTTGTAAGTCACTCACTGGTAATTTGCTATAGCAGTCACAGGAAACTAATACAACTAACTGCCAACTAGGGTGTCTCTTTTAGGTTATTGGCTCTTGTGACTATTGCTTGCTAACACTTTTTTTTTTTTCTGGGATACATGTATCATTATTGTAATTAAGTAATTAACTACACAATAGTTAGTGCCTATAACTCCCTTCTAGACTGTAAATTCTTGAGGTCAATTAGTGTGTCTGTCTTAATCATCCTCTAGTTCCAGGGCTTGACAAAATGCTTTGAATATGAGAGCTTAACACATATTTGCTATCTGAGTGCATATATGACTGATACAAAAGTAAACCAAAAAATAACTTTCAAGAGATAAGTTATCTTTTCCAGAATGGGTTCTTATGAAATTCCTCAACGTTCCTGAATTTGGTAACAAATCCCATGAATCTGTAATTTCATTTTAATGCTGATTTGGTCCAGTTTTAACTAGTTTCTAAATAGCGCTTTTTAATGGAGTCTCAACCAAGGTCTCATTAGAAATAAAAAGAAATTAGTAAAACAGAACAAACAACATAAACACTAAATCCTAAAACTGACACTCAATACATAAACTAACTGTAAAAACAATTAAGTTAAACCTTCCTATCCATATTTTAGTTCACAGGAGGAAAGAATTTCCTCTATATAAAATCAGGTAAGATGGTAGTTGGCTCTCCCTAGCCTGTTGCTGAGTCATTCCTGTAGGAGCCCTGAGAAGGAGCAGTTGTTCTTCTACAGCCCCAGTCCTGTTTTTTGAGGGGCCTAATATAGACTCCTTGAGAGACTGAAGCTACAGTAAAAGAACAAGATGCAGCAAGATCCTGCCAGGACCTGGAGAATATTTCCCTCAAGAAAAGCCTTGTTGGGTGAAGCAACAGAGGAGCCTGGGTACCTGAAGCGATTTACAACCCAAGTGATTCGGGTCTTAATCACATAGGCTTCCCAGCATCTTCGCTCCCTCTGCCGCTGTCCCCTCCCTGATCTCGCTCCCCCTAGCAAGAATTCAGCCTCTTTTCCTATTTTCCCTTCCTTTTCCCACATTACAACTTTGCTATTTAGTACAAAAAGATTTTAATGAAGTTTAGGGAACAATGGAGAGAGAGTATAAAGCAAATCAGGAAATTCCTGACAAACATGTGACCTGCGCCATACCAACGGTCTATTTAAAATTAATTTCAAAATAAAATACAGCCTTTCTTTAGACTCCCCACCCAGAAATCAGTAACATATATCATTTACAAACAGTACTCATTCTTGCCCCCCACTCTACATGTGTGCTGAACATTGCAATACGTCTTGTGCCTTGAATGACACAGCATAGGACAGGTATCCACCTTAGCCTAGCTGATCTATTCCAATAAATGCTTGCTGGCTACTGAGAGGATGTGCATATCAACCTACTCTCCTCCAGTTTAAAAGTAAAAAGAAGCTCAGCCATCATCTCAAAGGTAAGTGAGATGGAAATGTGGCTATTTATTTTTTATTCAAAAACCTGATTTTAGATAAGTATTGCTACCTTCTAGGTAAAGAGAATGGGGAAAATATAACAGAAGACACACACACAACTAAAAATCATCCTGCAAAAACAAGAAAGGGAATATCATGTTGAAGACTTAGGGAAAGAATACCCCTAAAAATGATTTTACTGTTGAACAAGAAGAAATATTTAGAAAATTGCTTTAAACTACTTAAACTATGAAGAGTATGTAGAAAGACAGGTCATTTATGAAACAGGAGCTGAAAGTTATAATGACAAAATGGGCCTAAATGGCAAAATGGGAGATAGGTGAGATTAGGAGGTTTATATGAAAACTAAAATGCAATAGCAAAATTTCCATCCACTATGGGATCCGTGGAGAACAAAACTGATGCACTGAAAAGCTCAAGCAGCAATTGAATCAGGGCCCAGGGGGAAAGAGAAAGGCATAAAATAATGACAGAAAAGATGGTAGATGGAATGCCAGAGATGGGAGTTGTGACTCAAGAATAATTTGTGAACCTGAGAAAAAAACAAGAGTAACTTGATATGAAACAATAATCAAAGCTATAACTTAATATGAAGAAGAAAAGGACTAACCAGATTCTAGTGGTTGTGGTGGGAAAACAGTGAAGACTTACCCATATATAGACAGAAACTAGCCAAACCCCAAAACTGCAAAAATAAAGAAAATATCAGACTAATATATATATAGAAAAAAAAGTTAGTTAAAAATAAACTATATCAGGTTTACTTTAGACCTTTCTTCTGTTGTGTGAATATATTAGAAGACGTGGAGACTTTAATAAGAATATGACCAAAAACATCATATCTATCAGGTTCTGTATCAAGGTTGAATGCAAAGGGATGACATCTCTATATATCCCACTGATCTGTCCTTCCAATAATAATTTGCTCAAGGTCATATCGGTACATATTGGGGAAAAATTATCAAAATTAAACTTTCAAGAATTAGGAAGTTGTGAATCCAAAATCCTGAAAGGAGACAACTGATCCGATTAAAGTTCATTTTACATGTTTTATAAGTGTTTACCACAAAATTATGATTAAAGTAAAATTTCAAAAGAAAATAAAATAAGTATTTAATAAATGCAATATTTCACATTCCTAGTTATAATACTAGATATTGAGGATTGTTAGGGGCAAAGGGAAGGAAAAGCATTCTATATCCCTCATCCAACATTGAGTGAACTCAAGAGATAGCATTAAAAATTCCTGTAGGCTCTACTGAAAGTGTCCAGATTCAGAACACTAGTGACCATTTCCAACATGATCATTCTAGTCTAGACCATACCTTTTTCCTTATCTGATTATGGCAAAAGACTCCCTCCTGGACTCCCAGCTCCACCTTGATCCCCTTCACCTTTTCTTTACACAAGAGCCAGAGAGATATTATTAAAAGTAATTCAGATCATGCCACTTCTCTACTTAAGACTTTTCAATAGATCCCATCTCAGTCAGAGGGAATTCCAAAGTCCTTACAATGGCCTACAAGGCCCTCTCTCCGTAATCTGCCTCTTCTCCTTTATTTCTCTGACATCATCTACTAATACTCTTCTTCTCCTTCATTATGCTTCAACCACACTGGTTTCCATGATGGAATACTCTATGAATAAGTCCACAGGCTCCTGATTCAGGGTTATTGCACAAGCTGTGTTCTCTCTGGATGCTCTTTTCTCAATAAAGCATGGCTTCTCATCTCTTTCAAGTCTTTCCTCAAATGCCTTCCACCTGATATATACTTGCCATGTCTGGCAGTTTTAAACATGGCATCAAAATAGGCTGACATTCTTCTCATCAAGAGATGGATCTGTGTCTCCTTCCCTTCATCTGGTCATGCTTGTTACTGCTATAACCAGGAGAGTATGGCAAGTAATTTTATGGACTTCTAAGGCTAGACAGTAAAAGCCCATACACTTCTGCCTGGTTCCCTTGGAAAGCTCAGTCTCTGGGAACCCAGCTACCATATGAGGAGTTCAACCACAATGACACCACCATGATGGAGAAGCCATATATAAGCCATGTGGAGGTCCTCTAGTGAAGAGTCCCTCTCAGCTAAGCCACTCCCACCAATTTACAAGACATAGAAAAGAAGCCGTGGACCTTGCACATTGACTTGTTTGCCAGCTGAGCACCACTGAATCACTCTAGTAATGACACGGGAGCAGAAGAATTACCCAGATGAATCCTGCTACAATTTCCTAACCTAAAGAATCCATGAGAAAAATAATAAAAGAAATAATCCATGAGAAAAATAAAAATCAAAACACTTTGATTTCAGATAAAGTAGAATTTAAGCGGAAATGTTCACAGGAAAAAATTAAAATATTAATAATACAAGGCAGGATAGTCATTAAAGGTATAGCAGCAATAATTCTTTATTCAATGAGTTACATACCATGAACACTTAAAAGGCAAAATGTATTAATGATACATGAATGTATAATTACAGATAAAAGTATAATTGGAAGATATTTAATTGTGATAGAATTAGCATGTCTCTCAGTTATAACTGATTAGATTAAAAGATTAAAAATATAATTTGACCATCATAATGTATAAGATTTTTTAATATGTATATTCAAAAATTTGTGTACCATGAAGAATATTTTTCTTTCAGGTCTCCACTGAAGATGAAAAATGGATTATATCTGAGACTGCAAAGAAAGTCTCACTGTATTTTTAAAAGTAGAAATTATGTGGGTTATATTACCTACCCAAAAAACTCGATATGATTGTATAGAAAAATCTCAAACTGTTCATCCCAAAGATTGAATCTCATCATCACAAAGATTGACTCTGAGTCCTATTTTAGTCTTAACTCACAACACGAATTTGGTTATTTATTAACTTTTCTTGAACCTCAAGTGTCTTAATGTCTAAAATATCAGTTATGTGGTCTAATTTTCAGGGTGCCTTGAGTACTAAGTGAAACTATATATGTATACTGCCAACAATAAGCATTTTAATAAATATTAGTACTATTATTTTGATCTAAAAAAGAATTAAAAACTATTCATTTTTAGAATGTTTCACTTTTCTCTAATCATAGATATAAAAGAGATACACAGAATCAAAGGGAAAAAATACTGAGAATAATACTTTTGAAATAAGAAGGTCAGTTATTTCTTATAAGAACATTTCCTGCAGATAGAAGTTTACATAAACTACTTCAAAATAATACAAAATCCTGAGGAACTAACTCATCTAGTTGAGTTTTATTATGCCAATATCAATTGCCTGGTTTAGATAACGTGCTGCAATTATATAAAATGTCCTCTTTGGGGGAAACTGGGTAGTGGGTACGTAGGGGTCTCTCTGTATTTTGTTTGTAACTTCTTGTGAGTCTATAATTACTTCGAAATAAAAAGTTAAAAAAAATTCAAACTGAAATCCTAGAGAACGTGATTCAAGAAGAGAGAGAAAAGTTGGAAGACAAATTAGAGAATGCCTTAGAAACAGTGAATTTAACCCTTCAAAATGAAAGAATTGGGAACAAACAGAACTCTTACCTGAGGAAAAACATTTTAAAAAATATGATTAAATGAAATACAAATTTATTACTGAAAAAAATCCGATGAAATTAAGCAGCAGCAACCCCTGTAGTTACCAATCCACTGCATCTGAAGTTTTCCAAAATCTCAGTTCTTTTTGAAAACAAGGTAGCCCCTTTAACATACCTATTTAGTGGTACTATAAAATATCAATTACCATTAAAAAGAACCTTATTGTATGCTAAGGGCAGCTACAAAAACAAAGGTTACTATTCTTGGAAAATGCAAACCAAGGGAAGATAGGAAATTGTCAAGGCTAATTAGAATCAACTAGGAGAGTAAAGATTCCTGACACAGACTGAATATTTCTACTTTATGCAGACAAAAGGGCATCCAATAAAGGACACATACCATCCATTACTCAGGAGACCAAACCTTGGAGACACAAGTCTGACATTTTCTATTTCCTTTAAAACAACCCTGCAAATCTCTTGGAACCCACAGCAACACACTTGGAGATTTGAGATTACCCAATAATTTCAGAACTGATGTTTGACATAACACTGACGTGTTGAATATTTTCCTTTAGCCACAGGAGATCTCCAGCTCCAGAAATCATAAGTCAAAGGAGCATACACTCAATTCATTCTTTGTTATTGAGTGGTTTGTTTTTGCTAGATAATTTATGGAAAATTAGCACAAAATGACAGCTATGGTACGGTGTAAGAATACCAAGCAGATGAAAAACTTGAATATTACTGCCAACATAAGATAAGAAGGACAGTCAGCAAATAAAGGTCAAATGAAAGAAGCAACCTAAGTTTCTATGTAATATCAACTCTGAAATGCAGTTTCAGCAAAAGACTGGACAAACAGAGTTTGGCTGTCTTTTTTTATAGCTTAAGCTATACTTTGAAATTCTCCATGGCTGCAGATATAAACCATCATAAAAATCCTAACAAATGTTTATTACTTTTGACTCAATAATTTAAATTTTGCCATGGTGAGTAAATCCACGGAAGAGTAGTCCAAATACCAGGAGAAAGAAATTCATCATGGCATTATTTTGGTGGGCAAAATTAAAAATAACTGAAGTATACATCAGCGAATTATGTCACATTCATTCTAAGGAATCACATAAAAACATTAAAAATTATTTATAAAATTATTTATAAAAAGTTGACTTGGAGAAATTCTGGCTATACTATGTTAGGTGACAAAAGCAATATTAAAATTGTTTATATAATATTACCACAGCCATATGAAAATTATGCTTAGAATAATTAATAACACATTTTCAAGTATATGGTGACCATAACATTTATTGGATATCCGGGCCATTACTAAGAGTGAAAAAGTGGCTACTAATAAATAGTTTAGGACAAGAGGTCTAAATTGGGAATCTCCTAGAGTCACAGGACAGGTCTCACCCTACCTGTGTTGTGTTTTACTATGTTCCAGACAGGGCTTCAAGTAGTTTGCACATTTAATCTCATTTAATCCACATGAGAACACAGGGATGTGGATAACATTAGTATTCACATTTTATAGGTGAATACACTGAGGCACAGAGGCATTTAATAACTTGCCCCAATTTGGCGAGTTTGAATTTAAGGCCAGCCTGGCTAAAGAGTCCATGCTTTTAATCACTGTGCAAAATGCTTCCTAGAAACACAGGAAGGAAACACACCAAACTACTAACAGTGGAGACTGAATTTGGAGAAATTGCAATGCTTTCTTAAAAGATTCAAAATTTTCTAGACTGGCTATGCCAATTGCATATCATTTTCAAAAGAAAAACATTTTAATGAATCTGTAATTTATTAACATAAAAGAAAATGCTGCATCTATTTTATTTGCCCACCTTTTGGTATAAAATAAACTATAAAATAATAAGGATTGTGGATTAACAAATCAATATCTTGAAACCATTTGTAATTTTATTTTCTTAATTATTTGCTGATTTTATAAATACAATGATCATTTATTTTCCTTTTTTTGTCCCTTTTTACAAATGAGTGATTTCTCTGGAATTTATAAGAATATCAAGCTGGGAATGTTTTCTCACAAAAAACCCTAAAAGAAAAATGAATTTCTCAGTATCCTTCTTCCACAGATTTTTTTTTTTTTTTTTTTTTTTTTTGGTTTCAAATCATTTTTTAGGCAGAAAAAAACTTTGAAAAATTTGTTTGGATACTTTACATGTTTGGCAAACAAAGTAATATCCAAATAATTCATTGACATTTTATTTGAAAATTAAGACAAAATGAACTGTAGAGATGTGTTTGATGTAATTTGTGTAGATAGCTTTGATTTCAGAATCCCAGAAACAAACGTTCAAAACAGTCGTTCCAAATATACTTTCCCAATACACTTCTGTTTAACTTGAAAACTGGATATTTCATCTCCTTTAAATGTTTTATTTTTTAATCAGTACTTAATTTTAATGTGCTACCGTTTAACATTGTAATGGTACTTAACGTTACTTAAAAGTAAAATTTAAACAAAATTGTACTCATTTTCAACCATAGTTTATAGTTCCTACATTTATTTTGCTAAAGATAACCTATACTACTATTATTTAAAAATAGTATGGCAGAAGTTGCTACATGGGTCCAGTTCTATACAATATATACCATGAGACATTTACATTCAATACCTCACAAATTTCTATTACATGTAAAGGACACAAAAGCTTCTATAATTTAAACACAATAATGAATATTTTCTTTAAAGACAAAAGAAATCTTTGGATTTATTATTAGCATGAGCAAAAGTGTGATTTGCTTGCGCCTATACAATTAAACCTTCTTTATATATGAAAATATCAATGACTAACAAAAGTAAAAGTAATTGTGAAATTCTCCAAATCTTACAAAGAAAAGTAACATCTTAAATTCAACTGTTGAGATGGCAAATAAAATTATTTAAACACAACTCTTCCCTTAATTTCCAAAATTTTGGCATATAGTTATCACTACACAAAAACACTTCAATAAGAGACAAAATTTCCTATTAGTATTTACTCTAATAACCATTAACTTCATGAGAATTAAAATCAAGATTAATAAGAATGAAATTAGTATAATCCTTGGTATAAGCTTGTATTCAGACATAATCTTTAGACAGCTGCATCAGTGTATACACAAATAATATTCAACAACTTCTAGATGACAAATATTAATAGTAGTAAAATCAGACTGTTTTTAATCAGTCATTTTGGTCACCATTTTGCTATTATAAGTACTGCAGTGATTAATATTCATATATCAAAAGCTTTGTTCTCATCTCAGATTTTCCCTTAGGAAGTTAAATTGTGTACTTTTTATAAATTTATTTTATTTTATATTTGAGTGTGACCACAGTCATGCCTTATATAATTCCTACAAACATTTGTGCAGAGGCTTAATATGCAGACATATTTTATATATGTCCAGGGGACACTCCTGGTTACAATACATGTTTGGAGGGTATTGAGTTCACTGTTTGTTTAATCAACCATAATTATTATGTTGTTTAGCTTCTCCACATCCATTTATATATTTAATAATATATTTACATATTTAGTCTTCTTGGCATGGGAAAAACTGAGCATTGCATTCACAGCTCCTATTACTATTTGAATTTTATGCCCCTATATGTTGGCTGCTAACAGTTTGATTAAATGGACACTTAAATATGACATTATTTAGCACATAAAAGTGTTTGAATGTTGGTATGATTTTATTGCCAGTTGCATGCTTCAACAATAAAGAGTGGTCCATTTTTAATGCTTTTAAAAACTAAGCATTATACTGCTTAATTTTAATATTCTCATCACTGCTTTAATGTTGCTTCTACTTACCTAGTGTATCTTTTTTCTATCTTCTCTCTTTGGATTCTCTAAATCCCTTTATTTTAGGTTTTTCTCATATTAACGGTTGTAGGGGGAGCAAGATTTGCCACACCAAAATATGTCTGACATAAGGATTAATTTAGGCTGATTATTTTTAAGAAACAGAAGACTCAGAAAGTTTTGCTTATTATCTCCTCTTACCTGCCTATAAGAATTTAGGTAAAGGGCCTGTTCCTGTTAGAGAACCATTGACCCAAACCACCTGCCCTGGCCAGGCATGATAATGACCTGTTGCATGAGTTATCTCACAACAGGAGGTCCCAATAAGGGACACAGAACTAACAAGCTACATCCAGCCAGAAGAATTATGGAGAGACAAAAAGGAGGGAGGAGACACCAGCCCATAATATCTCCTACCAACCTCCCAGAATCCTTCTTGCCAGAATCCATCTTGGCTGAGAGATGTGTGCGCCACCAGGAAGGACCCTGAGTCAGACCAAATATGGGCACAAGCAAGATGATTGGCCAGAGACAACCCAGAAACTAACCCTGTTACCATATAACCTGAGACTGTGAGCCACGTGGCAGACAAGTTCTCCTGGGGTCCCTTATGCCACTGCTCTCCACCCACACACCCCTTCCCAATAAAGCATTTTGCTTTGTTGGTACATGTGTCTCCTTGGACAATTCATTTCTGAGTGTTAAACAAGAGCCCACTCTTGGGCCCTGGAAGGGGTCCCACTTCTGGTAACATTCCCAGGACACAGCTATTACCAGAGATATCTTCAAAGAATATAGGCTATGTGGTGGGGGAAACTTGGACAGGCCTCGAGATCAGAGTCTACCTAAAGTCCCATGTCTCTGTATGGTCCAGCAAACATTTATTTATCAAACATTTGCTTTTCCATCTCCATGTAAATTGCTTTCCTCCCCTGTGGGGTCCCAAACCACTTTGCCCTCCAGCCCAACATCCTTTTTTGTCTTTAGCTTAATTATAGTAAGGATTTTGGCCATTTTGGTGAGTTACTCAATTTTCCTAGGTCTCTGTCATGTATACAAGTTATTCAACTTTTTTTGATTTTCTCCTGGTAATCTGTTTCATGTCAATTTAATTCTCAGACTAACCAGAAGAACTTAGAAGGGCAGAAGAAAATGTTTTCCTCCCTGACACAGTATATATTTGGTTATTAAGGTTTTGTTACCAAACACAAGTTCATGTGCCTGAAGCACAGTGAGACCAAACAAACTGAAACACCAGAGTTTGGAGCAGAGAAAGGTTTATTGCAGGGCCAAGAAAGGAGAGCAAGTGGCAGGTAGCTCATGTTCAAAAACCCCACACACCCCAATGGTATCTGGGGAGAAGTTTTTGCAGGCAAAATTTGGGGTAAGGGCTACCAGGTGTGTGGCTTTCTTTGAATTGGTTGGTGGTGAGGTAACAGGGCAGTGTTCCAGAAATCTTGTGCTCAGCCTGAAGTTGCCGTGCTCAGCCTGCAGTTGCCATCCTCCACCCGGATGGGGGCCTTAGTTCCTGCAGAAGAACTCAAAGATATTGTTATATATATTCCTTGAGAAGGAACCAGGACCCTGCCCCAAGGCTGCACTATTGTTTCTTGATTGACCTCTGTTTCTGCATTTCCTGCCTTCCCTGATTAGCAATGTTTGAATCTGCTCTTTGGAACTCAGGGACGACGGTAAAGGAGGCTGAATGGAGCCTATTTCCTACAAACAAGAAATGGTGGACACAGAATTTGTACTTGGGAGGCCTCACAGGATTCTGCTCAGTTTCAGTTTTTTTTACCCAAATGAGAGATCAATTATCTATTAAAATTACTTTCCTAAATGATATGTTTAGCTTTACTTTTGTCATCTTATTTTAAATATTTTTGTTCTTATATATTTGCCATATTTTGCTGAACAAACTCTACGCCATTTCTCATTGTAATCCAGAATGTACATGTTCTTTCTTAAATGCCTTAAAGCTTTAGAGATACTTAAATGTATATTTTCCTGTATATTTCCTGAATATTTTCCTAATGAATAACACCAAATCTATCTTATATGCTCTATAAAAGAAGGGGAATTTTAAAGACTGTAATTTCACTCATCTTACCAAATCTTCCTGCCAAATCCTCCTGTGTTTTGGATTCAGGTTGTAATTGTTAAGTTATTCCTTTTAGATCATATATCTTCTCTTATGGCAATGACATTCTGATTTATATTTACAGTGTATGATTTAAAAAAATAATAGAATTAAGTCTTGATTTACATTTATTCCCATGCCTTGTTGACAGAACATTTATATTTCTTCTCAAAAGTTTAGTTTTTGATTAATGTGTTTAATTGGCTAAAAAATTACTTTACATAAATCTTTCAGGAATAGTAACAAAAGTGGTTTACTATCCAAGGCTTTTCACATCTGAGAATTCTGCCATTCATTTGTCTTCTCAATGTTCCTTGCACACTATGCTTTTTTTTGAAAACATCTTACACTGTTATCTTTTCATCCCATCTTTGTTTCTTATGTTTCTTAAAAAAAATGATGGCACAAAGTCAATATTTTCTACACTTCATTTCTGCTTCCTGCAGTTATCTTGATAAAGCATGATGTTTTCTCTTCTATGATTTGTGAGCTATAGGCATTTTCCTTTATTATGTAATAGAAACTAACTCTATCCAATGATGGAATTTTTCCATTTACTCATAATTAAAAGAGGAGTTGATGAATCCAGGCTGGGTTTGTGCCAGAAAAAAACAGGAAAAGGTTTCTATTTTGATCCCTCACTGTTTATCTCCTTGCTGTATGATTCTGAAACCCAGCAAGACCCTGCACAGGCCTCCTGAGTACAGAAGCCCCTTGGTGCCCTCCATTTCTTATTTGTAGAAAAAAGCTTTAGTCTCCTAGGCCTTCCCTGAGTTCAAGGAGCAGGCACAAGCAGTTACTAATTAGTGAAGTGAGGGAATACAGAAACAAAGGAAAAGCAGTCAATCAAGAAAAATAATGATATCTTAAACAATAGTTCAGCCATAAAACAGTCCTAGTTCCTCCTCAAGGGATATATATAACAATTTGACACTTATCTTTGAGTTGTTCTGCAGAAACTAAGACATACCCACCCAAGTGGAGGATGGTGACTACATGCTGACCACGAGCATGTAGACCCCAGACTGGATGGACTCAGAAGGTTGATGATTAAGATTTCCAAAACATCACCCTGTTACCTCACCACCAACCAATCAGAAAAAGTCCACAAGCTTATCACACACCCTGCAATCCTCACCCTTAATGTTGCCTTTAAAAACTCTTCCCTTAAAGCCAACAGGGAGTTTGGGTCTTTTGAGCATGAGCTGCCCATCCACCTTGCTTGTCCCTGCAATAAATGCTGTACTTTCCTTCACCACAACCTGGTGTCAAGAGATTGGCTTTGATGTGTGGCAGGCGAGTGGACCCAAGTTTGGTTCAGTAACAATTTTTACTCTCATATTCTAACAAGAATTACTAGTTAAGCCCTTGTTATATCTCTAGTTCACTAATATAATAGGCTATGGATAATAAGAAAGGATGTAAGGGCTATAGTCTGTTCCACCAAGAACTCTCAGCTTGAAAAACTAGGTATTTGGTGGTATCACTACAGAGAAAAATATTACTGGGAGACAATTTTGTGTTAGAAGTATAGATTCAGTTGTGGGTAACAAATATGTCTGAGGTGTGCACTAGGTACCATAACTATAAGCACAGTAAGGAATAAAAACCATCTGCTTGAGATAATAGACAAACAGGTAAAGAAACAGATACAATTCTTATTGTCTTTTAAGAAAAGTGACAAAAGATAAAAGAACAGAGTATAATGATAAAGACTAACAGGGTAGAAAAATGGTAGATACCACCTTGAACAACCTGTCAAAAGAAGCATCATCAGTAATGAGATAAATTGAAATCATATACCACCTAGTAGGAGGCAATGAAAACAATGTAGCATCAATTCTGTGATATTCTTGTCAAAATGTAGTTTAAGTGAAGCTAATCACAAAGAAACATTAGGAAACCTAAATGGAGGTATTCGAAAAAGGAAAAAGAAAAAAGGAAGGAAGGAAGGAAGGAAGGAAGGAAGGGAGGGAGGGAGGGAGGGAGGGAGGGAGAGAGGGAGGAGGGAGGGAGGGAGGGAGGGAGGAAGGGAAAAAGGAAGTAAAGAAAACACTGGCCAGAAATTTTCAAATATGCCATGGTTAAGTTAAGGAAAGTTTGAAGATCTCTTCCTGACACAAAGGCACTAAAAACACTTGACTTTTAAAAACTATGCAAAATTCTGAACTTGATCTTTTTGCTATTATTGGTACTATTGTTGAAACTTTAACAGTGGTCTGAGGATTAGACGGAAGGAATGTATTAATATTAATTTCCTGGTTTTGATGGTTGTATTATACATGTACTGTGCACATACACGTGTGTATGATGTACACATATTTTGTGTGTGTGTTTGTTGTATATATATATAGGAAAAACACATTAAAGCAGGGTTTTCAACCATGGCATTATCAGTATTGACATTTGGGGCCAGTAAATTCTCTGTTGTGGGGATTTCCTGTGAACTGCAGGATATTGAGCAACATGCCTGGCCTCTGCTAACTGAATGCCAGTAGCACTTTTCCCCTTCTTCCCCCACCTCCTGCTCCAAGTTAACAACCAAAAATGTTTTCAGATATTATTAAATGTTTCCTAGAGGGCAAAATTGCCCTTGGGTTAAGAACCACTACTAAAGTATTTGGGGATAATGGGTCATCAGGTTGACAACTTAATATAAAATGGTTCAGGACAAAAGAATCTCAGCAAAGTTTAAGAAGAAAATGTACAGAGAGAAAACAATCTATAAACAGCTTCCTCAGTATGGCAAAAAACATACAGATAAATCTTAACAGAAACATGAGAAATAAAGAAATACACAGTGATGCAATAATACAGATGATGGCTTTTTTCTCATAAAATATGAAGCTAGAAAACAGTGAAATGATGAAAGAAAAAAATGTAAACCAAGATTTCTACATACAATGAAAATATCCTTCAAAGAGAAAGGTAAAATTAAGACATTTTCAGAAAAAAAAAAAAAGGTTAATTTGTTATCAGCCAACTTGCAACACAAAAAATGCTAACAAAAGTTTTTCAAACGAAGAGAAAAAATATCAAATCAAAATTCTAATCTAGAAGTAGAATAGAGAAATAATAAGTATGAGGACAAATATAAAAGACTAGATTTTTTAATCTCTCAATTTCTTTGAAAGGCAATTATCTGTTTAAAAGAAAAAATAAAATTTCATGATGGGGCTTATGATTATATAGATAAAATTATATTACAAAATATATCACAAAGGACAGAGAAGAAATAAAGGAAATGTACTTTTCCCAGTTTTCTACAGTATGTGTGAGGTAGTAAAAAATTACCACTACGCAGAATTTAGATTAGTTAAGGATAAATTGAACACTTTTGTAATCAATAAAAATAAGTTAATCATAAATAATATAAAGACATGCAACTAACTCTGCAATGGATGAATTAAAAATGAATACTGAAAATTCAATAAAACAAAAATAAGGAAAAAATAAGAAGAAATAAAAAATGAACAAATAAAAAACAGATTGAACAAATACAAAAAAAGGAATATGTTTCATTTAACTCAAATATATAGATATAGATAGATCAATAGATACACATGTAAAGATAGAAATATAATATACAGTAAATTCATTAAATACAAATAAACTAAATTTTCTAATTAAAAGGCAAAAATTCTTACATTGGATAAAAATGTGAGACCCAAATAATGTTGTATACCAGAGACATATTTTTAATACAAGGAAAGATAGATTGAAAGCAAACATGTGGACAAAGCTAGACTATGCATAAAAAAGTAGTATTATTCCAAAATGTGTATCTACCTAATAATAGAGCTTCAACATACATGAAACAAAACTAAAGGTTTAATAAGTAAATTGGCAATCACAGTTGAATGTTATAAAACCTTTGTCTGTATTGATAGAACAATTCTTTGACTTACTGACAAAAAACTCAGTATGGTTACAGATCCTTGAGCTTATTGACATTTGTAAACTACATCAAACAAATGAAAAATGCACAGTGTGTTTTTGTGCAATTAAAATATTCATCATGGGGAAAGGATAGTCTCTTTAATAAATGGTGTTGGAAAAACAATATCCACATACAAAAGAATGAAACTGGATGCTTATCTTATATCATACACCAAATTCAATTCAAAATGGATTATAGACTTAAACATAAAACCTGAAACTGTGAAGCTCCTAGAAAAAAAGCTTCTTGACATTGGTCTTGGCAATGATTTTTTTCCAGACAGGACACCAAAAGCACTGGCAACAAAAACAAAAATAAAGAAGTGGAACTATGTCGAACTGAAAAGCTTCTGCACAGCAAAGGTAGCCATCAACACAATGAAAAAACAACTTATGTGATGGGAGAAAATATATGCAAACCATATATCTAATAAGGAGTTAAGGTATCCAAAATACGTAAGAACATATAATGAAAATTTACAACCTAAAAGCATAAAAGCAAGTAACACAATTGAAAAATGCACAAGGGATCTCAATAGACATTTTTCCAAAGAAGACATATAAATGATTAACAGGTATATGAAAAGGTGCTCAACATCATTAATCATCAGAGAAAGTCAAATCAAAACCACAGTAAGACATCACTTCACACCTGTTAGGATAGCTGTTTTTAAAAGAAGAAAAAGTGTGAACAAAAATGTGGAGAAAAAGGAACCTTGTGCACTATTGGTGGGAATGTAAATTGTGAGAGCCATTATAGAAAATGGAATGAAGAGTCCTCAAAAAACTAAAAATACAACTACTATATGGTCCAACAATCTCATTTATGGATATATATCCAAAGGAATTGAGATCAGGATCTTGAAGAGATACCTGCAGTCCCATATTCATTGCAGCATTATTCACATTAGTCAAGATACAGTAACAAACTAAATGTCTATCAATGGACAAAAGGATAAAAAAAAAATGACATATATACAAGAGTGGAATATCATTCAGCCTTAAAAAACAAGGAAATCCTGTCATCTGCAACAACATGGGTGAACCTATAGGACATTGGGCTAAATGAAACAGGCAAATAATAAAGAAAAATACTGCATGATCTCACTACATGTGAAATTAAAAAAAAGAAAATTAAAGTTGAACTCATAGTAATAGAGAGTAGAACAGTGGCTACCAGAGGCTGGGGGATGGGGGTAAAGGGAGATTTTTTTTCTTTAAAAAAAGGAAAATAGAATGGTGGTGATTGCCAGAGCCTGAGGGGAGGGAGTCAAGGAGAGTTACTGTCTAATGGGTATAGAGTTTCGTTTACACAAGACGAAAAGAGTTTGGAGATGTATGGTGCTGATGGGTGCAAAACAATATAAATATACTAAATTCCACTGAACTGCACATTTAAAAATGGTTAAGATAGTAAGTTTTATGTTATATGTTTTTACCATAATAAAAACAACAGTAACATTCACCATGATAGGCCATATGCTGAGCCAAACATTAAGTTCCAACAAATTTCAGGTTTTAGATCTTACATAATATATTCTCTGACCAGAGTAGCATTTAATATGAAATCAATGCCATAAAAGATACCTAGATATTCCCCAAATATTTGTAAATTAAAGAAAATACTTTGTCTCCCATAGTTCATAAAAGACATCAAAAGATAATTTAGAAAATAATACAAAATGATGAAAATATCATAAAATAACATCATTTATGTGGTGAAATTAAATTTGTGTTGAGAGGATAGTTCGATCATATAAAATGTTTCTACTGGAAAAACATCCACATGTTTAAAAGTCGGCTAAAGAACAAGAGAATTATAAGCAAATTAAATAAAAAGAAGGTGGAAAAAATAAAGTAATAGAAACAGTGGAAGAAATGAATGAAATTTAAAAATACTAGGAAATATTTGCAAACTGAAGAGTTGTTTTTGGAAAAGATTCATAAAATTTTAAGCCTTAGCAAGACTAATGTTAAAAAAAGGATGAAAGATGGAATATCATTCAGATCCTGCAGGTACTCAAATGATAATAATTGAATATTATGAACAACTTCATGCTCATAAATTTGACAGATTAGGTAAAGTTCTTCAAAGAGACAAATTACCATAGCTTATTTAATAAGAAGTAGATAACCTGAGTTGTTCTGTATCTATTAAATAAATTAAATTCATAGTTTGAAAATTTCAGTCATAGATTGATGAAGTCTCTCGAACATTTAAGGAAGAAATAATGGCAATTGTATATAAACTCTTCAGAAAGTAGACTAAGGGATAAACATACTAACTTGATTTACAATCTCAGTACCACCCTAATATCAAATTTGGCAGAGAGATTTCATGCAAAAGTTCTTTTAAAACATTAGAAAATCAAATTCAGCAAATAAGAAAGATAATAAATGCATCATGAGTAAATGGGACTTAGTGTACTAATGACAGGGTACTTTAATATCCGAAAAAATAAGTCAATGTATTTGAACTTATTAAGAGAATAAAAAAGACACACCCATATGAGGATCTCAATAGATGGAGAAACACTTTTGACAAAATTAAATAAGTATGCATGATAAGCTCTCAGAGCAGACTAAAAGTAGAAGGAAACTTTCTCAGTCTTATAGAGGGGCATCTACAATATATAATACTACCGATTATACTTAATGATTATATATTGAATGAGTTCTCCCTAATATTGGAAATGAGGCAAACATGCTTGTCTTTACGACTTTTGCTTAACATTGTACTGGAAGTCTGAACCAGCACAATAAGCAAGAAAAATGAATAAAATACAAAATTTGGAAAAGAAGCCAAAGAAGTGTCTTATTAACAGAGATGATCATTTATGTAGAACTCATAAGAAATTTATAATAGAGGACACACAATCCATATGTAAAAATAAAGTAAATTTTATTTCAATATGCAGTTCTATTTACTAGCATCAAAAAAAAATAACTTAACAAAAATATACAAAAAATCCTGCTCTGAAAACCACTAACCATTGCTGTGAGAAATTAAATAAGACCTAACTCCATATTAATGAATTAAAAGACTGAATAGACTCAATAGTGTTAAGGTGCCAAATTTAGCCAATTTGGTTATTAGATTTAATCCAAATCAAAATCCCATCAGATATTTTGAAGAAATTGACTAGTTGATTTAAAATTTTATATGGAAATATATGGGACCCAGAGTAGAAAAATAAAAATAATGATAAAGAAGCAAAAAGTTGGAGAACTTAATATTCCTAGCTCAAGACTTATAAAAGCTACCATAATCAAGACAGTGTGGTAGCAGGGTAAGTGAAGATATGTAGGTCAACAAAGCAGAAAAAAAAAAAAATACGAACACATATTTTGTCATTTGGTTTTCAACAAAGGCGTTAAGACAATTCAAATTGGAAAGGACAAATTTTTCCAACAAAGGAGATGAAACAACTTTATAAGCACAAAGGAAGAAAAAAAGCTTAAGTCCTACATCACTTGATACACCAACTTAATTTCAGCTATCTAACAGATTTAAGTGTGAAGTCTAAAACTACAGAGATTCTAGAATAAAGCTTTCAAGCTTAAGAGACTATCTTCCTCATTTTAGGAAAGGAAAGATTTTTTTAGACAGGATATATGTACCAATAAATATAAAAGAACAATTAATAATAGAATTCCTTTAAAAAAAAAAAAAAACTTCTTGCCAAAAGACTCTGTTGAAATAAAAGGACAAGCCATGGACTGGGATAACATATTTAAAACATACCTGACAAAGAGCTTGTATCCTATATAGGTAAAGAAACTCTACACATCGATAATAAAAAGACAAGCAAATTTGGAAATAACCAAAGGACTTAGATACTTCAAGAGAAGAATACAAACGACCAAGATACAAATGAAAATGTGCCTAGCATCTTACATCATGTGGGAATGTAAATTAAAACCACAGAGAAATATTTCCTTCCCCACTGGGATGGAAAAAATGACAACACTAAATGTTGATGAATATATAAAGAAACTCAAACTCTCATAATATGCTGATGGAAAACTAAAATAATGTACACATTCTTGAAAACTGTTCCAGTTTCTTATAAGTTAAATATAGAAGTATTCTATCATTCAGCAATTCTACTTCTAGGCATTTACACAAAATAAATAGAAATATGTTCAGAAAAAGGTTTTTACAAAAATGTTTATAGCAGCATTACTAAAAGTAATTGACATGTATGAAAAAAATTAATGTCCATCCACAGGAAAATGGATAAAAACTTCTAGTATAGTCATGTAATGGAATAATACTCATTAATAAAAATAATGAACTACCAATGCATGCAACAGGAATGGATATCAAGAATATGGTGGAACAAAAATAGGCAGATGCAAAATACACAAAGTCTAAGAACATACTAAACTAATACACGGAGATAGACTTCAGAAATGGCATTGCCGGACTTCCCTGGTGGCGCAGTGGTTAAGAATCCGCCTGCCAATGCAGGGGACACGGGTTCGGGCCCTGGTCCAGGAAGATCCCACATGCCGCAGAGCAACTCAGCCTGTGCGTCACAACTACTGAGCCTGCATGCCACAACTACTGAAGCCCACGTGCCTAGAGGCTGTGCTCCACAACAAGAGAAGTCACCGCAATGAGAAGCCCACACACCGCAAGGAAGAGTAGCCCCCGCTTGCCACAACTAGAGAAAGCCCGCGTGCAGCAACAAAGACCCAACGCAGCCAAAAATAAAAAATAAAAAATAAATGTATAAAAAAGAAAAAAAGAAACGGTGTTGCCTATGGGAGTTGGGGGATGACTAGAAAGGGGCACAGGGAACTTTCTAGGGTGTGGAAATATTCTGTATTTTGATTAGGCTTTGGGTACATGGCTGTATATGTTTCTTAAAACTCATTGACTTGTACATTTAACATTAAATCTACACATTTCAATATAAGTAAATTTCCCCCAGTAAGATAATGTTTCAATAATGTTAAAAAATAACGAAAAGCCAAGATTGAAAACTCAGTAGCTAAACTGAACCATCAAAGAAAGTAGAATATCTAAAGTGTAGTTTACAAGTGTACTAGAGATAGAAGCAACAGAGTTTATTTTAAGTCTTCAGAGTTTTGGAATACCACTAAACCTAAGCTTTATATAAAGAAAAACAATCACGCTTTTCCTTTTTTCATGTCCTAGTAATAATTGCTTTGGTTGCATTAATCAAGGATTTGGTTCTATATGTTAATTTTAAGTTATTAGGGATTATTGCCAATTTTGACTCATTCATATATCCAATTTAGAATGGTGCTATTATTTTACAGTAGAAAGTACTATGATTAGTACAAAGTAAGCAGTCCTTACACCATTAGGACTAATTTTCCACAGCTCTATTATATCAGGAAAGAGTGACTGATTTTTATATGCATGTTTGAATGTAGATTTTCATGGTTGTAATGGCTAGTGGCAAAGTACACATTTTATAGATATTTTAAAGGAAGATTAAGCAAGATTTCACTGCTTAGGTATGACTATAATGTTAAGAGCTGAAAAAGTCAATGAAGTTTGAAGCTACATTTTTTTCGCTTTCTTCCATAGTTACTTGGAACTAGTTAGAAAAGCATGTTAAAACTCACCTTACAGAAGATAAAGTCTGTCAACATTTATTATCAGCCTTCCTTATCAATTGTTACTGTCATATTTTCTGAAATATAGACTAAAGTTTGAAAACACGATAAAAAACAATTCAAATGGATGATTTTTAAAAACAGCAACATAAATATTTCAATGTAATTATGCTTCAGTGTGCAATGTGACTGCTCTTTAATATGTTTATTCACATTTCTAGGCAATGTATAATAATTAACATCTTAGAGAGTAGAGAAAAACCAAGCATGTCTTGGCAAGTACTGAATTCTTATTCTGACCATTAAATGGTAAGTCTAAAAACTAAATTCCTATTTTTTTCAACAAATTTTGAAAATACATCTCTCAATAGCATGGATTTGAGGGCTGGGTTTCACATAAATTTTTAAAAGTGAAAAGAAGCAGTTGAAACATTCCAGTTCTTTGCTGTTTGAAATTTTCAGTAAACTTTATTTGTTCTTCAAAAGCTAAAAGTATTGTTCCCATTAAAGTATTAATAGTATAATTTAACTGTTCTGGAATAATTTAATTG